>NW_019154103.1:16119740-16177564 GCF_002288905.1 Enhydra lutris kenyoni
TTCCCGTCGCTTTGGATTCACTTCTCCGCCAGTCCTACCTTTCCGAAAGTGGTTGATTTTCTGTTTCTAGAGTTGCTGTTCTTCTTCTCTTCGATCTCCCGTTGGATTTGTAGGTGTTTGCAATCTTTAGATAAGCTATCTAGCTGATCTCCTGCTACCTGAAGTAGTCTCAGCCTGCTACTTCTCCGCCATCTTGACTCCTCCCCCCCGAATTTAGGACTTCTTTGGGAGCTGTGACCCATTTGTGTCTTCCAGTTTCTCCTTTTTGGAATAGGAATATCTATCCTAGGCTTGTTTCACCACTGTATTTTGGAAGAGGATAGCTTGGTTTTTATATTTCACAGGTTCATAAATGGAGAGAAATTTTGCTTCAGAAAGGTCAATTACCAGAGTCTCACCCATAACTAACTCAGATGATACAGATGAACAGATGTGGAGTTCTTTGTTTTGATATTTAGATGAGATGTTTTGATTTATGGTTTAAGACTTTAGAGGATGTCAAGATGGGGTGAGTGTATTTTGCTTATAGGATAGACATGAATTTGGGGCGGCCAGGGGTGACCTGTGTTGGGGTGAATGGTGTTCTTCCAAATTCATGTCCACCAAGAATCTCAGAATGTGATCTTGCTTGGAGATAGAGTCTGGTCTTTGCATGTGTAAGTAGCTAAGATGGGTCATACTGAATTAGGATGGACCCAAAGTCCTGTGACTGGTATTCTCATAAAATGACCATGTGAAGACATAGAAACACATATACACATAGAGAAGAAGGTCCTGTGAAGATGGTGGTAGATATTGTAGGGAAGTATCTATAAGCAAAGGAATGCCAAGGATTCCTGGAAACTGCCAGAAGCAGGAAGAGGCAAAGAAGGATTCTTCCCTAGTGTCTTCAGAGGGAGACTAGCCTTGCTGATACTTTTAGACTTCTAGACTCCATAACCTAGAAATAGTAATTTTTTCTTATTTTAAGCCACCCACTTTGTGGTACTTTATCATGGCAGCCCTTGGGAACTAATGGATTTTGTGCTCAGATATGTCAGGAATGACCAGGTAAACAGAAGTTGAAGTTCCCAGTCTTTTCAGAAATTCAGAAAGCATTTCCCCAAGGATCTCTACCAAAGATATTCTTATTAGGTAACCCCTAAAGATGGCCTCAGATGTCTCTCCTCAGTATGCCTAAATGTATCATTGATTTGCTGCTGCTAAGTTCAATAGATACTAACACTTTTCTGTTATATTTTCATATAGCCTGTGCATTATCATGGATACCTTATCCATAAAGCAAAAACACTTACAATTGAAGTGTGAAAAGAGTAAAGGAAATAAGTATATATATGAAAAGGACAGATGTATTTGAACATTTCTTATTAGCAGAAACTATTATGGAACAAATATGTTTAAAAATATCTTTTAGAATGGGACCCTAGGATCATGGCCTAGCCAAAGGCAGACAAGCAACCAATTGAATCACCCATGAACCCTAAATAAAATCTTATTAAAAATTTCTTTTAATAATACTATGAAGCTAACTAGCCAATGAAAGTTAAGTTGTGAGAGAGCTCATTCTTCCTTTTTTCTGCTTGAGTGTTTTGAGATAATTGTCATCTCGCTTCAGGACTCATCAGAGGCATTGTTTTTTCCAGGATGCTATCTTTGAACTCCAAGTCTAGATGTTTGTCCCATAGCTAGTGGCTAGCTCCCTAGTGCTTTTTCAGATCTCTTTTTGTAGTGTAATCATGTGTTTATGTGATTGTCTTCTCTATTTGATTATCAGTCCCTAAGAAAGTTCACTGGACTGGCTGGGTGGTGTTTTTTTTTCCCAGGACTTAATATTCTTTATCTTTGAAAACAGCTTTCAAGTAAATACCCAGTAGTGCAATTGCTGGGCCATATCACAGTTCTATTTTCAACTTTTTGAGGAAACTCAATACTGTTTTCTAGAGTGGCTGTACCAGCTTGTATTCCCATCAGCAGTGTAGGAGGGTTCCCCTTTCTCCGTATCCTCACCAACATCTGTTGTTTTCTGACTTGTTGGTTTTAGCCATTCTGACTGGTGTGAGGTCATTATCTTATTGTGGTTTTGATTTGGATTTCCCAGATGCCAAGTGTTGTTGAGCATTTTTTCATGTGTCTGTTGGCCATTTGGGTGTCTTCTTTGGAGAAATGTCTGTTCATGTCTTCTGCCCATTTCTTGACTGGATTATTTGGTTTTTTTTTGGTATTGAGTTCTTTATAGGTAAGTTCTTTATAGATTTTGGATACTAGCTCTTTATCTGATACATCAAATATCTTGGAAATATCTTCTCCCATTCTGTCCACTGTCTTTTGCAAGTATCTTCTCCCATTCTGTCCACTGTCTTTTGGTTTTGTTGACTGTTTCCTTTGCTGTATGAAAGCTTTTTATCCTGATGAAGTCTCAATAGTTCATTTTTGCCTTCGTTTCCCTTGCCTTTGGCAATGTGTCTAGGAAGAAGTTGCTTTTGCTGAAGTTGAAGAGGTTGCTGCCTGTGTTCTCCTCAAGATTTTGATTGAGGGGGCGCCTGGGTGGCTCAGTGGGTTAAGCCGCTGCCTTCGGCTCGGGTCGTGGTCTCAGAGTCCTGGGATTGAGCCCCGCATCGGGCTCCTTGCTCAGTGGGGAGCCTGCTTCTCTCTCTGCCTCTGCCTGCCTCTCTGCCTGCTTGGTGCTCTCTCTCTCTCTCTCTCTCTCTCTGTCAAATAAATAAATAAAAAAAAAGATTTTGATTGAGTACAGTCTCACATTGTGGTCTTTCATCCATTTTGAGGCTATTTTTATGTGTGATGTAAGGAAATGGTTCAGTTTCATTCTTCTGCATGTGGCTGTCCAGTTTCCCGAACACCATTTGTTGAAGAGACTTTGTTTTTTCCATTGGATATTCTTTTCTGCTTTGTTGAAGATTAATTGACCATAGAGTTGACAGTCCATTTCTGGGCTCTCTATTCTGTGCCATTAATCTATGTGTCTGTTTTTGTGCCAATACCATACTGTCTTGATGATTACAGTGTTGTAATAGAGCTTGAAGTCCGGAATTATGATGCCATCAGCTTTGGTTCTCTCTTTCAACATAGCTCTGGCTCTTCAGGGTCTTTCCTGTTTCCATACAAATTTTAGGATAATTTTTTCCCATTTCTGTGAAAAAAGTTGATGGTATTTTGATAGGGATTGCATTCAATGTGTAGATTGCTCTAGGTAGCATAGACATTTTCATAATATTTGTTCTTTCAACCCATGAGCATGGAATGGAATGTTTTTCTGTTTCTTTGTGTCTTCCTCAATTTCTTTCATGCATATTCTATAGCTTTCTGTGTACAGATACTCTGCTTCTGGTTAGATTTGTTCCTAGGTATCTTGTTTTGGGTGCAATTGCAAATGGGATCATCTCCTTAATTTCTCTTTGTTCTGTCTTGCTGTTGGTGTATAGAAATGCAACTGATTTCTGTGCATTGATTTTTATCCTGACACTTTAATGAATTCCTGTATGAGTTCTAGCAGTTGCAGAGTAGAGTCTTTTGGATTTTCTACATAAAATACATCATCTGCCAAGAGTGAGAGCTTGACTTCTTCTTTGCAAATTCGGATGGCTTTTATTTCTTTTTGTTGTCTGATTGCTGTGGCTGGGACTTCCAGGACTATGTTGTACAATAGCAGTAATAGTAGACATCCCTGCTGTGTTCTTGACTTTGTTTCTGATGTTAGCTCAGGTCACCATCTCAGAGTCCTGGAATCTAGCCTTGCATTGAGCTCCATGCTGAATGTGGAGTCTGCTTGTGATTCTCTCTCTCTCTGTCTCTCTCTCTCTTTAAAATAAACAAAACAACCATTTTTGAAATTTGTACAAGTCATTTTGTAAAAAACTTGTTTCAGGGCCCCACCAAAAATAGGCATATATATGGGACCAGAGAGAAGGACTAATCAACAGGCAGCAAGGAGAACATGGAAAATAAGACTTATTACAAATTTAATCTGGACTCACTCTATCAAAATGGAGGTATAGATCAGAAATTTTATACTTCTATTATTGTTGAATTTATGTGTTTGGGGACACAGCTCATTGGTTATAGTGGTGTGTTGCCTCACAAATCCCAAACACTGTTGTAATTTAAATGAAAGCCAGTAATTGAGAAATGATATGGATCACATGACTGACAGGCTGTCCTGATGATGTTAAGATGAAATTTACTGTGTTTGTGTTAATCACAATCTGGGCTTTTTTTTTTTTTTTTTTTTTAAACTTGCTCTTTAGCATTAGAAATCTGCTATTGTTAGACATAGAGAGTACATCCATTCCTTAGGATCAGAGTTATGTTAACCAAGGACTTAGGACCAAATTGTTAATGAACTATCATAGACATCACATTTTAAGGTGCCTCCAAATATTTCAGGACTTTGGAAGTGTTTCTGGGTTTTGTTTAGGCTATGTGAAAAAGGGAGATTGATGAGGGTCACAAACAATGGTTTTGGTAGTTTCCTTGAAGCAAGTTTCAGTGTTCAGTACAATCAGAACTGGCTTAAAAGTAAGGTGGATGCATCAAGACTTTCTTGAATATCTGTGTTTCCTCCATTATAGTCACTCTGACAGACTTATTAATCTCTTTATCTTCCTTTTTTGTTTCACTTTCTTCTCCTATCAATAATGAAGAATGATTCTCAATTCATGCAAATGAGTATTACTATACAGATAAGTGTAGCTGACAGTCACTGAATGCTAATTTCATTATTCAGATTTAGCATGTGCATAAATTAAGTCGTGTTGTTCAAGTTTCTTTATACAATTGTTATAAAATGAATAGTTCTTAAGCTAAAGTCATTCTCTTACTAACTTTGTTTTTACACTTCTTTATAAATATACCTATGAAGATTATTTCCCCTTCCTATTTTTTAGAAAGGAAGCATTATAAGTAGAGAGTTAACAATGGGAAGGATGTGCGTTCATTTGCATGAAATTATTGTTAAGGGAAAAATTACTATCCAGGTATTGTAATGTTGAGATAGCATGCAGTACATAATAATTATGTTATTATACTTTAAATCTTCTATTATTGGTCAGAATTGTCAGTTTATAAGAGTAACCTTTGAAGAAAAATGAGTTAAAGGAAATGGGTAGAGAGCAGACCAATGAGGACTCTTACTGGAGAGGTAGTAATATGCTGGAGACTGATGATCTATTAACCAAACCATACTTCCTTTTCTTTACAGTTAATCCCCATTTCCCAGTTTCCCTCGCACTCAGGTAGAGCCTGAGCATTGGAGATCTATCTGTTGTCATGAGAGTAGAAGTGACAAGCTCCATTTCCAGGTTTTACTTGTGGAACTCTGACACAATCCTCCAACCTCTTCTTATATCATCTTGGCACAGCTCAGCCCAGTGACCTTATAAACCACATTTTGGATATATGGAGTCACAGAAAGGAGGGATTCTGACCCTCTACATTGCTGTTTACGTGAAAGTCCTTGCTGCTCAGAAAAAAAAATTTTTCCTATAATGCTATTTCTATTTTTAAAAAGATTTTATTTATTTATTTTTTATTTATTTGATAGAGAGAGAGAGAGAGAAAGATCACAAGTGGACAGAGAGGCAGGCAGAGAGAGAGGGGGAAGCAGGCTCCCCGCTGAGCAGAGAGCCTGATGTGGGGCTCAATCCCAGGACCCTGAGATCATGACCTGAGCCAAAGGCAGAGGTTTTAACCCACTGAGCCACCCAGGTGCCCCTATAATGCTATTTCTAATCCATCAAAAATACGTAGCCTGGAAAAGATATCATACTTAAAAAAAAAATAAGATGTCTGGATGGCTCAGTCAGCCAAGCATCCAGCTCCTGATTTTGGCTCAGTTCATGAGCTCAGGGTTGTGAGGCTGAGGCCCACTAAACTCCCTCCCTCTCCCACTGCTACTCCCTCTCTCTAAACGAATTTATGAAGGGCTTTATAGCAATGACAAAAACAGTTACCATTAGTAGGGACTTTTATTAGTAGGTGACCATAAAAATCAGGAAATCCTTGACATGTAATGGGACTTTAAAATAATACAGAAAAAAAGATCATAAGTCTTTATTTTTATTATGTACATTGACTTCTAAAGAGAAAAAACCCTCAAACACCATGAGAAGCATGCTGGTATCTTCACTGTTGTTGTTGTGTCTGGATTGTATGTATTTGTTCATATTCAGCAGTAGGTGCAAAATTTCCTTCCTTCCATTTAAGCATGCCAGGCAAGCACAGGATGATTGGGATACAGCCATTTTGAGGCAAACCCATCTTCTGCCTGCAAAGACTGAGTTTATCATTAAGAAAATAACCCGGTAATTGACTAATTACATGTGATACGTACTGTACAGAATTACTAAGTGAACATAGTATGAGGGATTCCACATAAAAAAAGAGGGTTGAGATAATAAAAGAAGTCTCCTATGAGAAAGTAACATGGCAGTTGAGAATGAAAGATTGAGTATGACCTATCAAGGTAAGTAAGTAAGGGAAGTGGACATGCAAGGAATCAGGATGGCAGAAGGATGGGAGAACAGAAATCATGCATTGGGAGGGTAGGAGGAGAGGCTGCAGAAGGAGAGAAGCATTGGATGAAGCAGAGGCTTGCTTAGGTGTGTTGAGGAATTGAACTGTGTATTAGCAGTAACAGGATACTGTGTGCTTTTAAGCAGATTGACAGAAAGAGATTCATAATTTGAAGTGCTCACTCTGTCTTCAGTGAGGTGAAGGATCTAGAGAAGGGAAACAATGACTCATGGTGTCTAACTGGGAAGTGAGGTCAAGCTGAGAGATGATAGGGGCTTGTACTGGCTGATGGCAGTGTATGTGGGAGATCTGAGGATCAGTTTCAAAGATTTTTAGGAGAAAGAATTATCAAAATCTTGTGATTAATTGGATTTTTGAGCATGAGATGAGAGTCAAGGATAATTTCCTGGTTTCTGTGTTTTGTCGTTAGGTAGATTACATGATACTTCACCAAAATAGGGAAAACTGGCAAAAAAAAAAAAAAAAAAGGAAAGATAATGAGTTTATTTTTGGATATATTGAATTTGAACCTATGAAATAACCAAGTGACTGTTTAAAATATTTATATACTTACCTAATGTGTGTCCATAATGAGGCAGTTGGATTAAGGGTCTGAGATTCAGAAGATAGATCTGGCCTGGAAATAATGTTAGAATTTAATGGGTCTTTAGAAATACTTTTGTCCATCCCCATTTTAATTTTTATTTATTTATTTATTTTGGCTTAAATCAAAAGACATTTATTATTTTACAGTTGTGTAGGCTACAAGTCTAAAATCAGGGTGTCATCAGGGCCATGCTCCCTCTAAAACCTGGAGACAAGTACGCTTTTTTGCCTTTACCACCTTCTGGTGTCCCAAGGAATTCCTTGGCTTGTAGCAGCAAACTCCAATCCCTGCCACTGTCTTTACATGGCTGTTTTCTCCCTTTGTGTTTTTATATTTTCTTGTGGTACAACCCTGTCTGCATCTTTCTCCTCTTATAAAGATACCAGTCGTATTAGATTAAGGACCCACCCTACTCTAGCATGACCTTATCTTGCCTAATCACATCTGCAATTACCCTGTTTCCAAATAAGATCACATTTTGTGGCACTGGGCAACCCCATTATTTTATAGATGAAGGAAATTAATCTTGGTGACATGTGCTTTATTGTTTACATAGTACTTTATATTATCTCCTTTATTCTTTACAACCTATCTGAGGAGTTATTATCTCCATATTTGTAATTGAGAAGTCTAAGACTTGAGGTCAACATTTTTAAGGCATCCTACTACTTTGAAGACAACGAACACTTCTGCAGAGGATTCAAGAGACTCACAAACATAGCGGCAGGTAAAGATATTGCAAGAGTGAGGACAGAGATATGGCTGGTCTTGCAAGGTCATTTGCTTCATGGCCTTTTTATCTTAAAGTCTTAGTAAAATTGCTGAGTGGAGCAAGGGCAAAATAATGGAACTTGTTAACCTGCTCTTGAAACAAGGTAACCTCACCTCTAATTCATAGGACAAGTCTAATAGGAGATCCAGCCTTCATTGCTACTTTCTCCTTGGTAAAAAGAGTTCAGAGGTGTGTTTTAATCTCTTCAGCAGATTTGACATGATAACATAAACTAGGTGGCTTATAAACAATAGAAATTTGTTTCCAGTCCTAGAGACTGAGGAAGTCCAAGATCAAGATGCTGGCCTACTTGGTGTCTGATGAAGATGTGCTTCCTGGTTCATAGATGCCATGTTCTCTGTCTCATATTCTCTCTTTCATATTCTCTGTCTTTACATTTTGGAGAGTGCAATGATATTCTCTGAAGAGTCTCTTTTGTAAGGGCACTAATCCCATTAATAAGGCTCCACCTTCAAGACCTAATCACTTTCCAAAGGTCTCACCTTCAAATACTATCACACTGGGTGTTAAGATTTAACATATGAGTTTTGGGACAAGTAGGGTAGGGGAACTACAAACATTCAATCTATAGCAAGCTAGAGATAAGTACAGAAGCTTCTTCCCTCAAGGGTAGAAGATTCAGGGTGAAGACAAGAAGGAAGAGAATGGTTCTTCACTATAACAATGTCTCTAAATTAGAAAATCAAGTACTTAACTTCTATATCTAGAAAATGGGATACAGGATGACATGTCTTTAAACATAAATCTTAGAAGGAAAGGAATTAGTCTGTAAAATTATTATAACCAGGAGCTGTGGGCTTTATGTGGCCTTAAAAATAGGAAAGTCCACATACTGCCTCAAGGCAAAGGGATGAGTTGGGAGGAATGAGTTGGGGAATCCTTTGAGAATTGTTTCTGCCCAGTGATGCTAAGATTGTACAATATTGTGTTGAGATTTACAAGTGTAATATAAACACTGTAATTGCTTATTATCTTTGCTATTTTAAGTGGCCTCCAAGTGAAAAAAAATTTGTTCTGTCTGAATAATCTGGAATTTCTAAAATTGTTTCATTTTCTTTGAATGTTAGCAGCCCTATTTCAGTATTTAAATTTAAAACTCTTGAATTCATCCAATCAAGAAACACCGGCCTTTGAATGTAAACTAGAATCCATTTTACCCAATAGTAGTGCTGATATTTATATTCTTAAAGAATCACATTTTGGTTCAGATATGTGGAAGAAGAAAAGGAAAAAAAATGGAAGACTTTATACAAAGAGACATTTCTTTAAGTCAATTAGAGAAAGACAATTATCATGTGATCTCACTGATATGAGGAATTTGAGAAACAAGACAGAGGATCATAGGGGGAGGGAGGGAAAAATGAAACAAGATGAAACCAGAAAGGGAGTCAAACCATAAGAGACTCTTAATCTCAGGAGACAAGCTGAGGGTTGCTGGAGGGTATGGGGTGGGAGAGATGGAATGGCTGGGTGATGGACATTTGGGAGGATATGTGCTATGGTGAGAAAAAAAAAAAAAGAAACAGATTTCTCTGAAAAGCTCATGTCATTCAGCAAGTACTAGTTTACTTGAGGAAACAGCTATAAGCTTCTGAAATTCATTCATACTCAGAGTGACTATGGTGTCATCAGAGAGATATTTGTACAAGATCTTACTGAGAAAGCATCTTTATTGGAAGCTTTTAGGGACTTCTCTAGCCTGATTATATGTGTTAAGTCTAATAGTGATTTAACAATTCTAATCTGAATCACAAGTGAGTGACCATGATGTATCAGCAAGTTCTTACATCTTTTGAATCATTAAGGGACATTTGACATACAGTTTCTCTTGCTATTCCTCTTCTTTTCAGGAAGAAGAAAATACATTCCATATCAATTAGCCCAAGTTTGGGTTCTCACTGGTTCATTGCATATTTCTCCACTGTTTTTTTTTTTTTTTCAATTTTATTATGTTATGTTAGTCACCACCCAGTATCTCCACTGTTTTTTGATCCTAATTTTAATAGAAACAATGGCCCTTAAGTAGTAGAACTGTCACTATGTTATATGTGGGTTTCAGAAAACCATCAAAATTAACTTGGCTCTGTTAGATTTCAAGCACTTAGTTACTGTATAATGAAAAGCAAGGGATTTTAGAAAAAAATAAAAACACACCAGAAACTGATATTGTAATTTCTAAGCCTGCAGAATGATACTCTTATGAAATACATGATTCTAAAATACTGAAATAGGAAAGAATTGTTAATAGATTTTTTTGAGGTTATTAAAACTATTAAAAATGCAACTAATCAGTTTCAGGGTCTGAGATACTGCTAAAATTGGTATGATGCCAGAAAAAGCATACATCTTCTAAAAAGTTCTTTTAGTAAAAATTAAGCAAGTGAATAGAGGCATTAAATTTTTAGTGTACAGTCTGAAGCTTTGGTAGGCAAAATAATTATTGGATAAGTTTGTAAAAAATTGAAATTTTGGCTTAGTTTCTTCCCTCCTTCCAGAGCTCCAGATTCGCTATGTTTAGGGTGGGGTCTGGGACACAGTCTTTTTAAAAAAAAATGAAGCATCCTTGCATAATCATAATGCAAGTGGACATGGGACTGCTTTAGTATTGATTAAAAGCCAATTTCCTGGCAATGTGGATAAATCTCAATATCAGAGTATTGATTAAAGAATCCAGGTTGAAATTAGTATGTGTTATACCTTTTTATAAGTTGAAAACAAGCAGAGTTGACTTGTACTCTGTTAGAAGGCAGAGTAGTGATTATCTTTCCTGGGGGACTGTGGATATAAAGGGCATGAGGGGACTTTCTGGGTGTTGTTAATATTTTATTTCTTGATATGTGCTGGTAATATAAGTGTTTTTATTTGTAAGTAATGTATCTTCTATATGTGTGTGACACTTTAGTTAAACTCCCGGTAATTTCCTGAGTGACTGTAATCTTATAAGTATCTCAGAACATACACTTTCCTCAGAAAAACAAGTCAGTATTTCTGAATAGCTGGGCTACCAACCACAGTCTGTGATCAATTAGGTGAAATAATAATGCAAACAACAAATTTGGAACTTATCCAAGTGGTGACTATTAAAACTAAACTTCAGTTAAAACAATCCAGTGTTATACTACCACTGCTTTATAGCTCTGGTATTTTTTTATTTAAAGTTGGTTATATTTGGGGTGCCTGGGTAGCTCAGTTGGTTAAATGTCTGCCTTGGGCTGAGGTCATGATCCCAGGGTCCTGGGATTGTGTCCCGCGTGGGGCTCCTTGATCAGCTGGGAGTCTGCTTTTCCCTCTGCCCCCTGCCTCCCACTGATGCTTCCTTTCTCTCTCTCTTGCAAAAATAAATAAATAAAATCTAAAAAAATAAAGTTGAGCATATTAAAAAAAAAACTGGTTTAAAGATTCCACAAGTGTTTTTTATTATGTTCAGTTAGCCAACATATAGCACATTGTTAATTTTCGATGTAGTGTTCAATGATTCATTCAATGTAGTGTTCAATGTTCAATGATTTAACACCCAGTGATTCCACAAATATTGAAAGTGATGCCCTTGTAGGTGTGTCATGATTTTGTTGTTTTTTTTGAGACTGTTTTTTTGCATCATTTGTGATGTTGTGGTCATTTTACTTAGCTGTGCATGCTGTTATGAATTTCTTTGAATTTTTCTAGGTTTTTTTTTATTAGAAAAGGGGAATTATGAAGTTTTTATAAAGTCACATACATTTTCTAATCCTTTTATTTGTTCCTCCTATTTTCGTTTGCACCTTAACATGAGAATTATCTTCCTCATCAGAAATCTGCCAAGGATTCTCAACTCTTTAGTCTCTATGTCATCTTTTATGTTTACCTAGAGACAGCAGGCACAGTTTGAATCTTTTACGTGTTCAGGGGGATACCCTGAAACCCATTCTTGCAGCTTTTGTTGAACTTTTCCCACACACTTGTTTCCTTGTGGTGATGTGTAGGTAAGGTTTGTGGAGATGTCATGTGGATACTGTCTTTAGGGCCACATGCCAGAAAAGTCTGGAAATGCAAAGCCGAGGAACAAACTGCAATCCTGTGCTTAAAAAGCCATGTAAACTATCAGGAAACTTGAGGGGAAAGGGAGTAAGAGGTTAGGCACAAGGAAGTGGAAGCCAGACAAGATTAATTAGAAAGGAAAGCATCTCTCAGGGGAAAAACTGGAGAAAGTCAAAATATTCAGCCTGAAGAAGAGAGAATGAATGGGTACCTAACAGCTACTTTCAAATATCATGTGAATGTTATGTAGAAGAGGGATTAATTTTTTCTGCTGCTAAGAAAAAATAATTAAAAACATTGGGTGAAAGTTTAAGGTAGAATAATTTTGATTCAGTATGAGAAAGTTTTTCTTGAAATTAGAAACATCAAACTGTGAGGAGTAACCTCAGTGTGGTGGTTAAGTGCCCCTGCTGGAAGTAACAAGACATTATTTAGATTACTAGCGGTGAGCAGGTCATGGAGGGAGTTACTACTTAATTAGAGCCTGGACTATATGACATTTGGTGTCCTTTAGAATTCTTAGATTCTGTGATTCCATGAGGAACAGTAGAGAAATAGTAATTAGTTAATGAAAAACAATCATAATCACCCCATTCCCACCCTCTCTGACTCTCCCCACAAAAAATTAATCTGACTACACTGCTTACAAGAGGATTCTGGTTAATCTCTATAATTTAATGTGATATGAATAATACTATTCATGGTAGAATGTAAAAGATAAAAGGATGATAAATAATGACAAGATAAATATTTTTGATTGAGATGTCACAAATAGAGGATAATATATTCTACTGTAATCACGAATGGTTTTTAAACATTTAATTATAAATGCAAATCTTCCCTCAAACACACCATGTACTTATAAGGGCTTCAATAATTGTATTATTTCAATTTACCAAAATTATCAGCACAAATGACTCTGGTATTAAAAGATATTTTAAAGAAGTTATATAGATTAAGATTCAGATTGGTTGAGACAAAGTTTTTCCATAAGAATTCACTGGAAATGGTTATTTTTATGTTGTTCTGATCACAAAGCATGTATTCATTTACTTTTGTGGTTAGGATGTTGTATTTGGTGTAGGTATTTATGATGCTAGTGGGAATTTTAGTCCTCAATTTGTGTTAAGCTGAGTCTTCACTAAGAGGAAGGCATAAAAGATCTATAATGGTAAAGACAGTCAGTGGTAAATTGTGGAAAAAAATTAAGAGGTCCCATTAAGAGGGACCAGTGAAACCAGATAGAGTGAGGTTGTATAAATTTCCAAGCAATTCCTTTGATTTGATTTGACAAGAAATAAGTATTTGTAAATAGAGCTTGCAGAAATCAAATAGAGTTATTATTAAGATGATCTTGCCCTTATTCCTTTTCCCACATGATAGTATTTGAGTTATTAAAATAAATACTTGGGACTGGGGCTAATCCTAGAAATATTGAGAAACAGGTCATAATTGGTTCAGTTCCACCCTCCTCCCTCTGCACTTCTCTAGAAGTTAAGAGCCCAATATCCTTGCTACCTAATGTGTAGATAAGCCAGACTTGTGACCCATGTTTTCAACCCATTCCCTCAATTACCTGTGGTTTTACTTCCTCAGAAACCTACTCTCTGAACCTGAGGTGATAAATTAGCTCATGCGAAGAATCTAAGGTACCATTTCTGGTTTTGTGATAAAATTCTAAAATAGATCTTCTTGCATCGATTCATGTATTTTTAGATTTGCAGAAGGGGTCATCTTATTTCAAATACTAATTTCATAGATGAGGAACTTGAGGACAGGGAACTTAAATAAGTCAACCTAAATAATCTTTCTGATTTTCTTTCAAAACATCGCCTCTTGATACTCAAATCAGTTAGTAGTCAACCACACAAACCCTTTTGACTATGATACTGTACGTTCACAATTGAGAGAATTATTTAAAAGTAAAACAAAATCTATTGCTGACTGAAATATGAGGATGTATATAGTCATCTCCCATACTGATGGAAATTGATATTGTTACAGATGTCTTGAAAGCAATCTGAAATCTATTAAAAGAAAAGCTATGTATAACATTTGAAGAGTAGTCCCCACTTAAAATGATCTAGCCCACAGAAATGAAAGCTTCAGTTTGTAAGGACCTATTAGCTATTTATCATAGTGTTATTGATAGTGGCAAAAATATAGAGAAAAGTTGAATGCCTTTGATAGGAAAATAATTTAAAGAATCCAACAAATCTTAAGCACTAACTATGTGCCAAGATCTACTTTAGATACTTGGAATATATTAGTGTACGAACAGTTGAGAGTGGAGCTTACATTGACAGATGGGGGAGAAAAACCCAAGAAATCTTATAGTGTGAAATAAATAGGTATATAATATGATTAATGAGATGGTAGTGAGGCAGGTTAACAATTTAGCATCTTCTGATGGCCTGTTAGCAAAGAATTGAAAGGGATTAATCAAAAAATATTTCAGACAGAGGGATCAAGTAGAGCAAATACTCTGAGGACGAAACATCTTTGATGGGCTTTGTGTTGGGAACTGCTGTGATCAAGGAGGAGAAGACTGGGAGTTACATTAAGCATCACAGTAGAAGATGACATGAGCCACGAGCTGGGTGGTTCTGCTAGTGGAGTGAGAAAATCTGGACACCTGCTTACTGGAATTGCATCTTAGAGTACTCAGATATTGAAACTCTGGGGAGAAATGTAGAAACCATCAAAGGAGACTGAATAAGAGCGACCAGTGAGGTAGAAAGGAAAACCAAACCAAGTGAAGAAGAAGGAAATCTTGGGGAAAAAATTGAAGAAAATCTAACAAGGAGAAGGAATTGATAAGTAGGATTAAATGCCACTGACAGGTTAAGTAGGTTGGGGGCTGAGAGTTGATTATCGAGGTAATGATTGGTAAACTAGATGAGAACAATTTTAGAGGAGATAATGGGGGCGAAAGTCTAATGAGAATGAATCTGTCTTAGTTAGCTTGGGCTGCTCTAACGAAATAGTATAAGCTGGGTGACTTAAACAACAAATATTTCTTTCTCACGATTCTGGAGGCTGGAAGTCTGGGATCAGGGTGCCAGTGGGTTAGGGATTTAGGTGAGGCTGCTGTATCCTCACATGACAGAAATAGATCTAACTAGCTCTCTGGCCTCTAATTATAAGAGTGCGACTCCCCAAGGACTCCACCCTCATGATATAATTACATCATAAAGATTCCACCTTCAACTACCATTGCATTGGGATTAGGGTTTCAATTTGTGAATTTTGGGGGAACACTAGTGTTCAACTCATTGCATTTTGCTCCTGTGTGCCTCCTTCATTCATGTCCTCAGTGCCAAATAGACTTATTCCATCCCAACAGCTCCAAAATCTTAACTCAGGCCAGCATCAACTCTGAAGTGTAACGTCTGAAGTCATTTAAAGATCTAAATCAGGTATGAATGAAATTTGAGGTATGATTCATCTTGAAGCAAATTGCTTTCCAGCAGTGAACCTGAGAAATCAAACATGTTTACATGTTTCCAAAACACAGTGGTGGGCCAGGCATAGGATAGACAATTCCATTCCAAAAATGAGTCAGAAAGAAGGAAGGAGTGATAGGTCCCAAGCCAGTCCCAAAAATGACAAGACAAGCTCTAGGAGATTTTAAGGCTTGAGAATAATCCCCTTTGGCTTGATGCTTTGCCTTCCAGACCCACTAGGGTAGAGGTCCTGCTTTTTCCACCTGCTGCAGTGAAGGTCTTGCCCCAGCACTCTACCAGGCGGGGTCCCTGAGCCTCTGCTGAGCTGCTCTGCTGCACTACTTTGGGTCTGGCCCCGTCTTATGGCTTTGGGCAGAGGTCATCTGGCCTAATGAAAGTGAGGTGATGGTTCTTGCTTTTCTCTTTTTTTTTTTTTTTTAAAGATTTTATTTATTTATTTGACAGAGAGAGATCACAAGTAGACAGAGAGGCAGGTGGAGAGAGAGGAGGAAGCAGGCTCCCTGCTGAGCAGAGAGCCCGATGCGGGACTCAATCCCAGGACCCCGAGATCATGACCTGAGCCGAAGGTAGCGGTTCAACCCACTGAGCCACCCAGGTGCCCCGGTTCTTGCTTTTCTAACTAAGGAGGCAGCCCTGACCTCTGAATCTCCTTCAAGGTTATTCCTTTGTTTTGAAGAGTTGTGCTTATTTGCAGATGAACAGCTCTGTGGTTCTGTCCCATAATATCCAAGAAGTCTGATAATTTTCATTCCTTCCCATTTATTTCAATTAAATATATTAAGAGGTTTATATTTACTGACTTTTGGAGATATTTAGGGTATATTATGAATTAAAATGTGCATGTTTGGGGGTATTTAATGATTTTTTTATTTTAGTATGAATAATGAAACTGAAAAAGAATCAAAACTCCTAGCATCATGTATATGCTGGTATATGTACTTATCTATTTATGTATGTCTGTGAACAGGAAGAGATGTATGAAAGTTGCCTACACTGTTAGTGCCAGTCACTTGTTAATGATAAGGGGGAATGAGAGAATTGATGTGGACATGGGCATTGTTGGAACGGAATGTTGTTTAGCTTTGTCTTTGAACATTTTTGAATTTATCATTTTGCTTCATAGAGCATGAGTTAGAATTAAAATTTGAAGTCCAGGGGCGCCTGGGTGGCTCAGTGGGTTAAGCCGCTGCCTTCGGCTCGGGTCATGATCTCAGGGTCCTGGGATCGAGCCCCGCATCGGGCTCTCTGCTCAGCGGGGAGCCTGCTTCCTCCTCTCTCTCTCTGCCTGCCTCTCTGCCTGCTTGTGATCTCTCTCTGTCAAATAAATAAATAAAATCTTTAAAAAAAAATTTGAAGTCCATTTAAAGAGATAAAATAAGGTTAAGCCAAAGAGTTTAGCAATTATCATAGATTTGAGAAATTATTTTGTAATCTTGATCAAGGAATTACAGCATGTAATTGAAAATTTGTAATAAAACTGGACACTAACAAAATGATTCTTAAATTAGAAGTTTAAATAAGAAAACAAATAGTTTCATATGTGTAAATACTAAATCTGAATTGACACAGAAGAAAATGAATACATGTTCTCCCTCTTCCATGGGGGGGTCTTAGGGGAGGATCACTACATCTTGAGACATCACAAAGAGAAAGCCACCAATACCAACAATTCTAGTACAGTTGTAGATCTCTTGACTATGGATTTTGAAGATGGAGTTACCACAAAATTATCTATAGAAAGACTAATTTTTTTTTTAAAGATTTATTTACTTAACAGAGAATGAGAAATCACCAGTAGGCAGAGAGAGAGGGGGAAGCAGGCTTCCTGCTGAGCAGAGAGCCCAATGTGGGGCTCGATCCCAGGACCCTGGGATCATGACCTGAGCCGAAGGCAGAGGCTTAACCTACTGAGCCACCCAGGTGCCCCAAGACTAATTTTTTAAAAATAAGTAAATATGCATATTATTTAAGAATTTATTACCTATCTGTTACTCCTCCTGCATACTAACGAGGAAAAAGTCCTGTTCAAGATTTCAGGATCTGTGATTGAAATACACTTCCAGAACTAAAAGAACTTTAGAGAATGTCCCATTTACCTGACCTGGATAAAGCCACCCATTTATAGGATTTAGAAGTCTGCTTTCTTTATGTGCCTCTGGGGGACTTATGGGCAACTGAGTCATTAAGATAGGTTAAGGAAGATAGAATGGCAATGTTGGTCATCTTGGAGCATACATACTCCATTGAAATTTATTTTAAAACACTGTGAAAGCTGAATAAGGCATTATAGGCTGGGCTAAGATTATTCTCTTTTTTGTTTTAATAGGGCCATGTGGTGTTTTTAATGGGGTGCTATTGACAATTTTGGTGGGCAATTCTTCCCTGTAAAGAATGTTCTACATATTGCAAGATGGTTATCATTGTGCACTCCCCCACCCCCTGGAGCCCCCCCTGAGACTAAATGCACATAGTACCCTGCTTCCATCCCCACTTTTCTACCTCTGGATATTACAACAACCACTTTACTCCATGTTTTAGTGTGAGGAGGAGAGTTCCATTCTGGCCTATGGGCCCAAATTAGGCATTGGTAAAGGTGTTTTGTTTGTTTGTTTGCTTGTTTTTTAGTAATATGTGTTGTTTTACCTAGATCAAACTCGAAATGTTGAACAAGTAATTTTGCGTTTGCTGTTGAGGTCTGTGACACTCAGTGACACTTTGTAACTCATCTTTCCAAAAGACTTAACCTCCCTTTTAGGCAAAAGTTCATTGAAAATGTTAAAGTTTAGGGGCACCTGGGTGGCTCACTTGGTTAAGGATCTGATTCTTGATTTTAGCTCAAGTCATGATCTTGGGGTTGTGAGATCAAGCCCCACATTCGCTCTGCGCTCAGTGGGGAGTCTGCTTAAGATTCTCTCTCTCCCTCTCCCTAGGTCCCTTCCTCTCTCTCTCTCTCTCAAATAAATAAATAAATCTTAAAAAAATGTTAAAGTTTACTACTTGAGCAAAATATTAATTATGTTTATATATTCCTTACACATTTGAAAATGTTCTAGCAATTTATTAAAGTTTGATGGGTTTTCCTGCGCTCAAAAAAACTTACTGATTAATTAAAAAAAAAAAACTAATAAATCAAAGAACTGTTTAAAGAACTGGAAGTGAACTAAATCTATGACCTTTCTGGCATAGGCTTTCCTCCCATCAACAGAATTGTACATTTATGATACTATATAAATAATAAATAACAGTGGGTGACAAACCTAGAGGGAGAAAAAGCAGGAGATGAGGTATTCTACAGTCTTGCTGTGTATTATCTTCAACACATTTTGTTGCATTGTGGTTTTTTGAGGACTAGGCTCCCAGAGTGTTGCTTGCTAATGGATACTAACTAGAAGGTGAGAAATCTCCCTGTCATTTCCTGTGGTCAGAGAAGGAAAAGATATTTGTTGACTGGTTAGGCACACAGCCAGTAGTGAACTGACTGCCTGCTAATGCACGATTTTTCGGAAGGAGTTGTATCTTTCCCACTGGACAGAACTTGGTTTTAAGCATTTGTTGATATTATTTCTAAACCAAAAATTAGGTGGCAGGGGAAGGTATCCTGGGAAGGAAAAGACATGCCTTTGGATTTAGCAAAGACTTGTGTCTAAATACAAGTTTTGTTATATATTTACTTTGGAAAAGGTAGTAGTTTCATGCTAGGTTTTCTAATATATTTCTCCCTCATGTCTTAGGAGAGTCAGTGGAGGTAATGTTTGTAGAATGCTCACTTCCCCCCCGCACCCCATCTTTCTTTTTTTTGTCTCCTCTCCTTCCCTTCCCTTCCTTTTCCTTCAGTTTCCTTCCAAATGTTACATGTTAAATTTCACTGTAATGCATTGATGTATTCTCATACAAGTAACAAAGTTAATAATAGAACTAGAAATGATTTTCCATATCAGCTTATATATTTTTTAGAGATATTAAAATAAATACAGGGCAGTGTGTCTCAGCTTGTAGCACTATGGAAGTGGTCTCAGTTCTCTGGAATAGCTCCCTCGATTAACTTAATTTCTTAGCATCAGCTGCTTCATATTGTTGTACATAGTGGTATAATAAGTTTCTCTCTTGAGGAACTTCTGTAGCAAAAGTAATAGCTTGTGCAGGGCCGTATATAAAAACCATTAACAAACAATGACTTAATGGATTGAATGTAAAAAGAAATAGGAAACTTAAAACCTTTACTCTTCTTGAGCTTGCTATCCAGATGTTCTGCAGGAAAAAATTCTCTTGTTTGTACTTTATTGTAGGATCCATCAGATATCCTAGAACTCTAGTTCAAAGTGTATTATTACCTTTCTGTTTTTATTACTGGTTTTTGAAGTTTGGAGATACTTAACTTTGAGTCCTTGAGATCACATTAGATCTTGTCAGGCCCATTTTGTGCTCTCTAGGGTACAAGATGAATGTTGAATTACCATAGTATCTAAAGAGCAATGAAATTCTGACAAGGAAATTTCAAACCTGCTTCTTAATATAAAGCAAATGATGACAAATACACATATGTATGTATGTGTGTGTGTGTGTGTATATATAACATACACATTTTTTTTAACATACACATTTTTATACTAAAGTTAAATCAACTTACCTTCAATATTTTTTAAATAAACTTACCAAGAGCAGGTGAGTGTTGTTGAAAGATTTAAGTGGCAAAGAGAAAGTATATAGCAAAGGGAGAAGGTCTTAGAATATTACTGACTTAAGAACATAAGTATATGTCAGGAAGCTTCTTTTTATTAAGAAAAACTTATTCCATTTTAAATAGGCATCATATTTTGTAAAAATCTTTCTTATTCTGTGACTGTAGATTGATATTTCACATATTTGAATTTGATATGTATGTATTTTTGCCTTCAATGATACCACACATTCTGTCCCTATTGCCTCTGTCGCTATTCATCCAGGATCAGCAGGAAGAGCATCATACAATACTATACTATAGACTAAGAGCTTATATTCTAAGTAATAGTACTTCCTGAAATTGTCTCCCTTTTAAAAATAAAATAAACTATAATTTAACTTGTCCTTTTAGCAAATGTAGTTTATGTTTTAATTATGAAATATTTGCTGAAATTTGGGAAAATTCTAATTCTTAGAATTTTGTTGACTTGGAAGATAGAAAATAACAAATCTGAATAATTGCAGCAAAGGAAATTTTATCCATTTGTAGCAATACGTTATGCCTAAGACAGCATGCTTGCTGCTCCATATCAAGCTAAGGGTGCCATCCATGAATAAGTCATGCCCCTATTCATGTTTCTTTTTCATGAAGTACATGAAAGTTTTATAGAAAAATCAAGTAATGTGCATCTTTTAAGAACCTACAACATGAAAAGGGCAAGCTCCAATATTAGGTGGTGTCTATATCTGTATAGCAAATTTTTCAAGCTCTTTCACATGCTGGCAAAGTAACATGCAATTTGTTTTAATATAATACCTTTATTCAGCTTTATGTTTTAATATAACAGCTTTATTTTAAAATAAAAATTAGGGGCGCCTGGAGCTCAATGGGTTAAAGCCTCTGCCTTCTGCTCAGGTCATGATCCCAGGGTTGGACTCTGCTCAGCAGAGGGTCTGCTTCCCCCTCTCTCTCCCTCTCTCTGCCTGCCTCTTTGCCTACTTGTGATCTTTGTCTGTCAAATAAGTAAATAAAATCTATAAATAAATAAGTAAATAAAAATAAAAATTAATTTTTAATTTTAATTCTAAATAAACTTTATTATTTAGAGAATGTTTAGTTTCGCAGAAAAATTGAGGGGAGGGTGCAGAGATTTTCCATGTATCCCCTGCTTCTACATATGCATAGCTTCCCCCTTTATCAACATCCCCCACCAGAGGGGAGTTATTTGTTACCTTTGCTGAATCTGTGTTGACATATTATAATTACCTAAAAACTATAGTTTATGTTAGTATTCACTCTCAACTTAAAAAAAAACAACATATATAGCATTTTTCTAGATTTCAATGTGCATATTATAGAGAGGTGAAGTTCACTTGTATATTTGAACCTGGATATTTTCAAATTTTCCTGGAATTTTCTTCTTTGACCTGTGGGTTAGTTAGAAGTGTTATTTCTTTAGAAGGGATTATTTCTGATACATTTCTGTTCCTGATTTTTGGTTTAATTATACTATGGTTATATTAGTTTCCTATGGCTACTATGTAATAAATTAAAATGAACTTAATGGCTGAAAACATAAGTTTATTATCTTTCAGTCGGTAGTTGAGAATTATAAAATGGGTCTCATCGGGTGAAAATGGAAGAATGGATGAAGATGTGAGATATATATGTGTGTGTGTATGTGTGTGTGTGTATAAAATAGGATTTATTCAGCCAAAAAAAAGAGTGAAATCTTGGCATTTACAATGGCCTGGTTATAGCTAGAGAGTATAATGCTAAGTGAAATAAATCAGTCAGAGAAAGACAAATACCATAGATTTCACTCGTATGTGGAGTTTAGGAAGCAGAACAAATGAGCAAAGAGGGAAAGAAAAGGGACAAACCAAGAAACAGACTCTTAATAGAGAACAAACTGATGGCTACTGGAGAGAAGGTGGGTGGGTGGGGGGCTGGGTTAAATAGGTGATGGGGATTAAGGAAAGCACTTGTGATGAGCACAGAGTGATGTATGGAAGTGTATTGTTTACCTGAAGCTAATCACTGTATTGTTTACCTGAAGCTAATATCACACTTTATGTTAACTACACTGGAATTGATATAAAAATTGATTTTTATTTATATAAAATTTATATAAATTAATTAATAAATTAAATAAAAAATTAAAAAAAACCCCAAACTACTTATATTGTGATGTAAGATGTTACTTGAAGGAAGGTTTATACACAGTGTATAAGTGCACATGACTTTTTTTTAATGGCTTGCATATTTATTGAGCAAATACTACTAAAGTAGCTAAAATACTTTGGGTACTTATAAGTGCATCAGTAAAAATCACACTCTTACAAAAGCCTACATTTTCAGCAGTGTTCAACTGCAGGTCTACATAAGTACCAAAGATGTGAAGTACTGTTTTCTTCCTTTACTTAAACAGCTGATACACCTATTCTAACAAAGGAAGGAGGAGGAGGAAAATGCACAAGAAGCAGTCAGAAGAACAGGGCAGAACAAAGCCTGTTCTGTCAAAGGAAGAGCTGAAAGACAGTTATATAAAAATTGGTATGAGCTTTCAGACTGTCTAATACAACAGCAATCCATGAGTAGATGGTATTGTCTGTTTTTATTTTTGTTTATCCATCTCATTGGGAGCAAGGACAAAAATGTAAAATCTATACTTTGCTTATCAAAACTGCTGAAAAAGAGTGCTCTGCCTAGAAAAATTATAAAGACATTTTTTTCCAAATTAATTTTTGGGAAAGGTATAATTTTTGTATTCCTACTCAGATGTTAGTTTTTTGGATTTTTTTTGGAGGGCATTTTAAATGTTTGCCCTTTTTTCCCTAAATATCCTTTCAAACAAACAAACAAACAAATGAACAAAAAAACCCAAAAGAGACACCTAAAAATGCCTGCCAAATTATGCTTATCTTTCTCTAAGCTAAGCACACGAGGCTACTGAAAAAAAAAAAAAAAAAGAGATTTGCTCCTGCTATAGTGCCTACATGTCCATGAGAGCAAGCTGATGAGACATGAGTCTCTAACTCTCTCTGGTAGCATTCACTCATCCTACAACACTGAAGAAGAGAGCTACACCAAAAACACAAGAAAAACAAGTTAATCCATTTTTGGGAACAACATTCAGGGAAACAGAATACCAACACCTTCTTAGAACATAGAAATAAAGAATAACTCCATCAGAGCTACCTTGCCAAGGAGCATGCTAAAAGTCCAAAACAGCACATTCATCAATGTCTCAGGTCCTGTGGGAGTATCCTGGTCAGTTACCACAAAGAAACTAGTTTCAAACTGCTTCTACACATCAAAACAGTACAGGGATAAAATGCAGAGATACAGACAATTGATGAACATAAACTACTAGGCTGGTCACATCTAAATGAAAAAAAGAATGGGAACTCTCAGCTTCTGCAAGAAGCCTTTGGGAGCTGTGTGAGAGAAAAGGCAAGAGTGGACCCCTTGTGCAAGAGTAGAGGAAGTTTGAGTTGTGGAAGACATCGTTGTCAAGAACAAGGCCTGAAGGCCCACTTGTAAGGGTTATAAATGTGAATTCATAGCATGAAATTCTGAACATTTTCACCTGGGTCAGAAAGATTAAAAACTGGTTTGATGAAATCTATTTGTCCACTGTAAATTCTCTAAAGCAAGGCTCAGAGTCCCAAAGTGTCTTCTTATACTTGATTTACACAGAAAAAAAATTCCATATATGATACCATGACCTCATCAATACCCAAACACCATATATAATACAAATGGTGGTGTTACAATTAAAAATAGTAGAGGTGACTGATGCCTAGGGAGTGGAGTTCATTGCTGTCATCTGGAGTCAGGGAGGCAGCCTCAATCTCATCTTCTTGAGGTTCATTTCCTTGGCGACAGGACAGGAAGTCTTCTTAAGGGAAGACGTATTTCGAAATGGTTCTTGACTGACCGAGACAGAGCGCTCTGGGTAATAAAGCATTTTGAGAATAGTAACAGTCTTTGCCTTGTATCCTCCCTCTCTTAAGTCCAGGGAGACCAGCAGACAAAAGCTCCACTCCCTCTTCACACTCCTTACACCTGAAACACAAATGTGGATGAAAAAGAGCATCATACTAGAAAGGCAGCTAGCAGGGAAGGAGGTACCTGACTTTTTCATAGGTTTCTATGTATAAGTTTACAAACATATCTTTTTTTTCTTCTAAGATGTTATTTATTTGAGAGAGGACACAGCAAGAGAGGGAACACAAGCGGTGGGAGTGGAAGAAGGAGAAGCAGGCTCCCCACTGAGCAGGAAGCCTGATGTGGGCTCAATCCCAGGACCCTGAGATCGTGACCTGAGCCAAAGGCAGATGCTTAACAACCGAGCCACCCAGACGTCCCAACAAACACATATCTTAATGAAAGAAGATGTTGTGGACATTGGAGAGGGTATGTGCTATGGTGAGTGCTGTGAAGTGTATAGATCTGGTGATTCACAGATCTGTACCCCTGAGGCTAATAATACATTATGTTAATATAAAAAAAAAAGATGTTACTTGAAGGATGGTTTATACACAGTGTAGTTTCAAGTGCTTAAGCTCATGGCTTGTCCAATATGCTTCTACACATAAATTTACCAACACTTAGATCTTGATGAAAGGAAATATTACTGGAAGGATGCATTATACATACTGTTGTTTAAAAAAAAATCAAAATGACAGTAAAGCATTTTTTTTTTTTTTTTTTTTGAGTGTCTAGAGGAGAATCCATTTCCTTGCTCTTTAGCTTTTAGAGGCTCTCCATAATCCTTGGCTCTTAAACCTCTTCCTCCATCTTCAGAATCAGCAATGTTGTGTGGATTTCTCATGTTACTATCCTTCTGATTCTCCCTCTTCTACCTTCTTCGACTTTTAATAACCTTGTAGATAACATCAGGTTCACCTGAAAAATCCAGGTTACTGTCTGTATTTTAAGGTCACCAAATTAATAGTCTTAATTTCATTGGTGACCCCAAATCCCATCTTCCATATAACCTAATGTATTTACAGGCTTCAGGAATTAGTACACATCTTTATGGGTCCATTGTTCTGCCTGTCACACCAAGAAAACATACTTTTTGTGATTTCAGTCCTTAAAAATTTTTGAGACCTTTTTTATGGCCAGAAATACAGTGGATCTTGTTGAGTTCTCCATGCGTACTTGAAAAGAATGTGTTTTCTGCTGTATCGAGATGGAGTATTAATTAGATCAAGTAGAATATATCCTTACTGACTTTTCTATCCTCCGAGAGAGGATTGTATAAGTTTACAACTGAAATTGAGAATTCTCTATTTCCATTTTTAGTTCTATCAGTTTTTGCTTCATATACTTTGAAGTTCCATGTTTAGGTATATGTGTATTTAGGATTATCATGGTCTCTTGGTGAATTAACCATTTTGCCATAATGAAAAATACTTTTTTAGGGCGCCTGGGTGGCTCAGTGGGTTAAGCCGCTGCCTTCGGCTCAGGTCATGATCCCATGGTCCTGGGATCGAGTCCCGCATCGGGCTCTCTGCTCAGCAGGGAGCCTGCTTCCCTTCCTCTCTCTCTGCCTGCCTCTCTGCCTACTTGTGATCTCTGTCTGTCAAATAAATAAATAAAATCTTTAAAAAAAAAAAAAAAAAGAAAAATACTTTTTTAATATCTGGTAGTGTATCTTGTTTTGAAAACTACTTTGTGTGAAAATAACATAGCCGCTCTAGCTTTTTTATGATTGATTTCCATCATGTTATCTTATCTGTGTCACTATATTTAAAGTGGATTTCTCGTATGGCATATATAGTTAGTTCATCTTTTTAAAACATAATTTGAGCAGTGCCTGGATGGTTTATTTGGTTTATTGTGGTTTATTTGGTTAAGGATGTGCATTGTTAAGAGTGGTTTATTTGGTTAAGAAACTCTTGGTTTCTGCTCAGGTCATGATCTCGTGGGTCATGAGACTGAGCCCCCCCATTGGGCTCTGCACTCATGGGGAATCTGAAGATTCTCTCCCACTGCCCCTACCCACATGCTCTCTTTTTCTCTCAAATAAATAAATTAATATTTAAAAAGTATATATAATTTGACAACTCTGCCTTTTAATTTAGGCTTTTAGGCCATTTGTATTTAATAGCATTTTCTATATGATCACATTGAAATATATTGTTTAATTTCAAAGTAGACTTACTTTTTTAAGAGCAGTTATTTTTTTTTAAGATTTTATTTATCTATTTCACAGAGAGAGGGAGAGACAGCAGGTACAGGAACATGAGTGGGGGAGTGGGAGAGGGAAAGCAGGCTTCAGGCCCCCCCACAAACAGGGAGCCCAGTGTGAGACTCCATTCCAGCACCCTGGGATCATGACCTGAGCCAAAGGCAGAAGCTTAACAACTGAGCCACCCAGGCACTCCTTAAGAGTAGTTTTCTATTTGCAACAAAATGGAGCAGGAACTACAGAAACTACAAACCCTTGGCATCTCCAGCCTCCCCTACTATCAATATCCCACACCAGAGTGCTGTGTTTATTACAATTGATGAACTCATCCTGAGGCACCATTATTACCCAAAGTCCACTGTTTACACAGGGGTCACTACCGGTGATGTACGGTCTATGGGTTTGGACAAATGTACAATGACAAGTACCCACTACCATAGCATACTATAGAATAGTTTTACTGCCCTAAAAGTCCTCTTTTCTCTGCATACTCCTCTTTTCCTCTCTCCCAATCTCTGGTAACCACCGATTCTCTCATCATTTCTTTCTTTGGTTATGCTTGTTTTTCAGAATGTCAAATAGTTGTAATCATATCGTATGTAGCCTTTTCACTTAGTAAAATGTATTTAAGGTTCCCCCATGTCATTTCATGACTTGTTGGCTCATTTCTTTTTAGTGCTGAATAAGATTCCTTTGTCTGGATGTACCACAGTTTACTTATCTGTTCACCTACTGAAGGACATCTTGGTTACTTCCAAGTTTTGGCAATTATGAATAAAGCTACTATAAACATCAGTGTGCAGGTTTTTATGTGGACATGTTTTCAGCTCTTTTGGCTAAATACCAATATGCATGATGATTAGATCATATGGTAAGAGTATGTTTAGTTTTCTAAGAAGCTGCCAAACTGTCTTCCAGAGGGACTGTGCAATTTTGCATTTTCACCATCAGTGAATGAGAATTCTTGTTGCTCCACAGCATTGCTAGCATTTGGTGTTGTCAGTGTTCTGGATTTTGGCCATTCTAATGGATGTGCAGTGATATCTCACTGTTGTTTTAATTTGTATTTCTCTCATGACATAATGTGGAGCATCTTTTAATATGTTTGTTATCTGTGTATCTTCCTTGGTGAGGTGTCTGTTCAGGGCTTGAAACTATTTTTTGTTTGCTGTTGAGTTTTAATAGTTTGTATATATTTTGAGTAATAGTCCTTTATCAGATAGGTCTTTTGCAAATATTTTCTCCCAGTTTGTAACTTGTCTTCTTGTTCTCTTGACAGTGTCTTTTGCAGAGCAGAAGTTTTAAAATTTAATGAAGACCAGATGATTATTTCTTCCAGGGTTATATTTAATGTCATTGCCATATATTTAAAAAGTCATCTGATTTTCTCTTGTTTTCCTCAGTAGTTTTTTGTTTTGCATTTAGGCCTATTAATTACTATAAGTTATTTTTTTTGTGGAAGGTGTAAGGGTTAATTTTTTATTTATTCTTTGTTCCATGTTTTCCTTTTTCTACATTCTTTTGAGTTAACTCAAAAATTAACACTCATTTCATCTATTGGATTGTAAGCTCTATGTCTCTGTTTTATCTTAGTGGTTGCTCTAGGGTTTAAAATATTAATCTTTAATGTATCATGGAGTACCTTCAAATAATATTATACCTCTTTATGTATAGTGGAAGAACTTTATAATAGGATGTTTTCATTTGTTCTATCCTTTGTACAATTTTTGTCATATATTTTATTTTGGCATTTTATGAACTCTATATGATGTGCTATTTTTTTCTCCAAAAGGTAAATTATTTTTTAAAGAGATTGAAAAAGCAAGAAAAATAGCTTTTGTATTTGTACATATAGTCACAGATCTGATGCTCTTTATTCCTTTGTGTTTTCATATATATATTTTTAAGATTTTATTTATTTATTCGACAGAGATCACAAGTAGGTAGAGAGGCAGGCAGGGGGTGGGGGAAGCAGGCTCCCCACTGAGCAGAGAGCCTGATGCGGGGCTCAATCCCAGGACTCTGGGATCATGACTGAGCCAAGGCAGAGGTTTAACCCACTGAGCTACCCAGGCACCCCATGTGTTTCCATATTTTCATCTAGTATCATTTTCCTTCCTTCCTTCTTTTTTTATTAACATATAATGTATTATTTGCCCTAGGGGTACAGGTCTGTGAATCATCACTCTTACACAATTCACAGTGCTCACCATAGCACATACCTTCCCCAGTGTCCACATGTAGCCACCCTATCCTTCCCCCTCTCCCCCAGCAACCCTCAGTTTGTTTCCTGAGAATAAGAGTCTCTTATGGTTTGTCTCCCTCCCCAGCCCCATTTTGTTTCATTTTTCCCTCCTTCCCCAGCATGACCCCCCTGCCATCCCTCTCAAATTCCTCAAGTTAGAGAGCTCTTATGATAATTGTCTTTCTCTGATTGACTTATTTTCTTTAACATAATACCCTCTAGGTCCATCCACGTCATAGCAAATGGCAAGATTTCATTTTTTGATGGCTGTATAGTATTCCATTGTATATATAAACCACATCTTCTTTATCCATTTTTCTGTTGATGGACATCTAGGCTCTTTCCATTGTTTCGTTACTGTGGACATTGCTGCTATAAACATTTGGGTGTGCATGCCCCTTCAGATCACTACATTTGTATCTTTAGGGTAAATACCCAGTAATGAAATTGCTGGGTTGTAGGGTAGTTCTATTTTCAACTTTTTGGGGAACCTCCATACTGTTTTCCAGAGTGGCTGCACCAGCTTGATTCCCACCAACAATGTAGGCAGGTTCCCCTTTCTCTGCATCCTTGCCAACACTTGTCATTTCCCGACTGGTTAATTTTAGCCATTCTGACTGCTGTGAGGTGGTATCTCACTGTGGTTTTGATATGTTTTTCCCTGATGCTGAGTGATGTTGAGCACTTTTTCATGTGTCTGTTGGCCATCTGGATGTCTTCTTTGCCGAAATGTCTGTTAATGTCTTCTACCTATTTCTTGATTGGATTATATGATCTTTGGGTGCTGAGTTTGGTAAGTTCTTTATAGATTTTGGATACTAGTCCTTTATCTGATATGTCATTTGCAAATATCTTCTCCCATTCTGTCAGTTGTCTTTTAGTTTTGTTGACTGTTTGCTTTGCTCAGCAAAAGCTTTTGATCTTGATGAAGTCCCGACAATTCATTTTTGCCCTTGCTTCCCTTGCTTTTGGCAATATTTCTAGGAAGAAGTTGCTGCAGCTGAGGTCAAAGAGGTTTCTGCCTGTGTTCTCCTCAAGGATTTGGATGAATTCCTTTCTCATATTGAGGTCTTTCATCCATTTGGAGTCTATTTTTGTGTGTGGTGTAAGGAAATTGTCCAGTTTCATTTTTCTGCATGTGGCTGTCCAATTTCCCGAATACCATTTGTTGAAGAGACTGTCTTTTTTTCCATCGGATATTCTTTCCTGCTTTGTTGAAGATTAGTTGACCACAGAGTTGAGTGTCCATTTCTGGGCTCTCTATTCTGTTCCATTGATCTATGTGTCCGTTTTTGTGCCAGTACCATACTGTCTTGATGATGACAGCTTTGTAATGGAGCTTGATGTCTGGAATTGTGATGCCGCCAACATTGGTTTTCTTTTTTAACATTCCTCTGACTCTTCAGGGTCTTTCCTGTTTCTATATAAATTTTAGGATTATTTGTTCCATTTCTTTGAAAAAAAACTTGATGGTATTTTGGTAGGGATTGTGTTAAATCTGTAGATTGCTCTAGGTAGCATAGACATTTTCATAATATTTGTTCTTACAATCCATGAGCATGGTATGTTTTTCCATTTCTTTGTGTCTTCCTCAATTTCTTTCATGAGTACTGCATATTTTCTGAATACACATCTTTTGCCTCTTTGATTAGATTTATTTCTGGGTATCTTATGGTTTTGAGTGCCATTGTAAATGGGATCATCTCCTTAATTTCTCTTTCTTCTATCTTCTTGTTGGTATATAGAAATGCAACTGATTTCTGTGCATTGATTCAATATAGCATCAGAATATAAAATCAAGGTACTTTTCTTCTTTCTGAAGAACTTACTTCAAGAATTCTAGTAGTCCAGATCTAATGGCAGCTGAGTCTCTCGACTTTCGTTTCTTTGCAAGTCTTCATTAATTTACCTTCATTTTGGAAGACACTGTCACTGGGTATAGAATTCTAGTTTTCTTTCAGTATTTTAAGCATGTTACTCTCTTTACTTCTAGCTTGGAGAATTTCCAATGAGAAATATACTTAATATTCATGTTTTTGTTACTCTTTAGATCATGTTCTTCCCCCACCCCTAAGTGCTTTTAAGATCATCTCTTTATCACAGGTAATTAGCAATTAAATTATGATGTGCCTTGTTGTATTTTTCTTTCTGTTTATTATTTTGGCATACAATGATGCTCTTTGGCCTGATTTTGTAATTTTTATCAAATTTGGAAATAGGTCACTCTTTCTTTAAATATATGCTCTCTCTTTTTATCTTTTCTTTATGAGCATGTGATTGTAAGTTATTCGACCACTTGCTATTGTTCCACAAGTTACTGATCTCTGTGTTTCTTCTTTATCTTTTCCTTTCTTTGCTTCATATGTAATAGTTTCTCATGCTGTGTCTTAAAGTTCACAGATCTTTTCTGTGTCATCTGTTAATTTCATCAAGTGTATTTTTAATCTCATCTAGGACATTGTACTTTTCATCTCTAGGCATTTCATCTATTTTTGTTTGTTTTAATTTGGTAGTATCTGTTTTGTCTTCCCTCATTATGCTCATGTTTTTCTCTATATTTTTTTATTTTTCATTTTAAAAAATATTTTATTTATTTATTTGACAGAGACCCAGGAAGAGAGGGAACACAAGCAGGAGGAGTGGGAGAGGGAGAAGCAGGTTTTCTGTTGTGCAAGGAGCTGGATTTGGGGCTCTATCCCAGGACCCCAGGATCATAACCTTAGCCGAAGGCAGACACTTAATGACTGAGGCATCAAGGTGCCCTATATTCTTTTTTCTTTTTTTAAATTTGAGTGTGGTTAACATAAAATATATTAGTTTCAGGTGTACAACATAGTGATGCAACATTTATATGCATTATGAAGTGATCAATACCATAAATCTAGCTTCTGTCACCACACAAAGTTGTTACATATTATTAACCAATATATTCTCAATACTGTACATTGTATCTCCTATTTATAACTGGAAGTTAATACTTTTAATCTTCTATCTTATTTCACCCATTTTCCCTCTGCCCTCCCTCTGGCAACTACCAGATTGTTCTCTGTATCTATGCATCTATTTCTGCTTTGTTCCATTTGTTCCTTTGTTTTGTTTTTAGGTTCCAAATACAGTGAAATCATATGGAATTGGTCTTTTTCTGTTTGACCTAGCATAATACACTCTAGGTCCATCTATATTGTCACAAATGTCAAGATTTCATTCTTTTTTAATGGCTGAGTAATATTCCATTTTATATATCTTTTTATCCATTTATCTTTTTATCCATTTATCTCTTAGTAGACATTTAAGTTGCTTCTGTATTTTGGCTGTTATAAATAATGCTGCAATAAGCATAGAGGTGCTTATATCTTTTTGAACTAATGGTTTTATTTTCTTTGGATAAATACTCAGAAGTGAAATTGCTGGATCACATAGTAGTTCTATTTTTAATTTTTTAAGGAATGTCTATACTGTTCCCTAGTGGTTGAACAAATTTACATTCCCACCACAAGTGTTCCTTTTTCTTTAAATATTGTTATTTCTCATCTTTTTGATACTACCCATCCTGGGAGGTTTGAGATGACATCTAATTGTGGTTTTGATTTTCATTTCCCTGTTGATTAGTCATGTTGAGCATCTTTTTATATGTCTGTTGGCCATCTATATGTTTCTTTGGAGAAATGTCTATTCAGGTGCTCTGCATATTTTGAAACTAGATTGTGTGGGTGGTTTTCTTTTTTTGATATTGAGTTGCATGAGTTCTGTATGTATTTTGGATATTAAGCCCATCAATTTTATCATTTGCAAGTATCTTCTCCCATTAATAGGTTGTCTTTTTGTTTCATTGATGGTGACTTTCACTGTGCAAAAGCTTCTTGGTTTGATGTAGTCTCATTTGTTTATTTCCCTATATTCTTGAGCAGTTGAGAATATTTATAATAGCTATTTTAAGATCTTTGTTAATTTTATTATGTTTGTCATTTCTGGATCTGTTTATATTGATTTTTCTCTTGGTTATGAGTCATATTTTTCCAGCTGCTGTATATAATTAATAATTTTGACTTGGTGCCAGACAATCCCTCCCTCACTTCTTGTGAATTTTTTGTTGGAGGGCATAGAATTTGTTATATTCTTTTAGTATTAGATTTCAAAAATGTCATCCAGTTAAATTTGGGGGGGTTTGTTTGATTCATTTGAAGCTTCTTTTAGGCTTTGTTAGGGAGGCCCAGGGCATCTTTTAGTCCAGGGCTAAGTTAATTTCATTTCTGAGAGATACCTTTCTGAGGATTTTAATTTATCTTACTAGAATTATGATGTCTTTTCTACTCTGACTGATGGGAACACAAGCATTTCCCAGCCTTGTGCTATCTTGGAGAATTATCTACTCTTTTGTAGGTGGAGAGGGGTAGGGATTGGTCTCTGCTATTTTATCACAGCCAGGAATGACGTCCTATAGGGTATTTTTGAATTATGAACTCATATTCTTCAATGGGTATATGTTATTACAATTTTTTATTTGTTGTGTCAGTTTATGTAAATTTTTTCAAAGAATTTGTTCATTCATATAAGTCATGAGATTTGTATAAGATTGTTTATGGTATCTTGTTATTATTCTTTAATGTCACTAGGATCTATAATATCTCATCATTTTTTTTTCTTTTTTTAAAAAAGATTTTATCTCTTTATTTGACAGAGAGAGAGAGATCACAAGCAGGCAGAGAGTGGGGGAAGCAGACTCCTTGCTGAGCAGAGAGCCCGACATGGGACTCAATCCCAGGACCCCGAGATCATAACCTGAGCTGCAGGCAGAGGCTCAACCCACTGAGTCACCCAGGTGCCCCATCTCATCATTTTTTTTAAGAGAATATATATTTTTTTTAGATTTTTAAAAATTTATTTATTTGACAGAGATCACAAGTAGGCAGAGAGAGAGGAAGGGAAGCAGGCTCCCTGCTGAGCAGAGAGCCCAATGTGGGGCTTGATCCCTGGACCCTGGGGTCATGACACAAGCCAAAGACAGAGGCTTTAACCACTGAGCCACCCAGGTGCCCCTTAAGAGAATATTAAATCATTTATTGATTATACACGATAATGGATGAAACACAAGCTTTAATCCCATCTATAATTTTATCTGATACCATAATTCAATTTAGATCTATTGCATAGGATATACCAACAGTCATATTAATAACCAAATAAACTCCAGGACTTTGCTTGGGTGACCTTTTAATGGTGAACTCCAGGTCACAACACATTAACTGTCAGTTCAACTACACCAAGGTTTGTGGAGACAATGGCTTCTGTGCCCAAGCATGTTGCAAACAAATTTCAAAAGGAACCTGACATCACCCTGAAGGAATTCTAATTTTACACTGTTGGGGTAGTATACCAGGATGGCTTCAGAGTAGACTAACTTAACACAGCACATTTGAAAAAAAAGGACACATTTATTCAGTGTCATGAAAAGCCTATTACATTTAGCAATCAACATCATGGGTGCAAAAAAAAAATCTACATTAAAACACTTTGTTTGAATGCTTTACATTTTCCACAGAACAGAAACTAAAATAACCTGTTATACAATTAGTCACAAATACAGTCCTCGAGTTTTTTGCCCATACACATGAGTATTGTCTAAAACATGTCTTCTTTGTAGCCGGTAGGCCCTGCCACCATTGTGCTTGGCTGAGTTCACAAATCTGTTGTAACCTGTAGCTTCCCTGTCACTTCTCTGGTTCTCCTCTTCTGCTAAGCTTTGTTTCCTGGCAGTGATTAAAACCTTCTGCCACTGCTGTAGCTACTGCTGCTGCTGGAACCACCATAGCCACCTTGGTTTTATGGTTTGGCAAAGTATTGGCCTCCATGACCATAGGGGCCAGAGTTTCTGCCTCCAAAATTTCCTCCTTTCATGGGTCCAAAATTTGAGGATTGATTGTTGTAATTGCCAAAACCATTATAGCTTCTGCTACCTCCTAAGTTGCCTCCAGTACCACCACCATAGCTGCCTCTACCTCCTCCGCTATTACAGCTGTCCTAGCTGCCACTCCCACCATAGCCACTGTCTTGGTTTCCACAACCTTGTCCACCACTTCCATAGCCCCTGTTTCTTCCAGAGTAACCAGGGCCACTTCCTCATAACCATCATCATTACCAAATCCTTTATAGCCATCCCCACTGCCACCATATCCACCACCACCTCAACTGCCACCAAAGCCACTTCAACCACTGAAATTCCCTTATGACCAAAGTTGTCATTCCCACCAAAACCACCTCCACCACCACCACCAAAGTTTCCAGAACCACTTTGACCTCTTTGGCTGGATGAAGCACTAGCCATCTCTCGCTTACATAGGGCTTTTCTTACTTCACAGTTGTGGCCATTCACAGTATGGTATTTTGAATAACAATCTTGTCTACAGAGTCATGGTCATCAAATGTTACAAAACCAAAACCCCTCTTTTTGCCACTGCCTCAGTCAGTCATGATCTCAATTGCTTCGATTTTCCCATACTGTTCGAAATAATCTCTTAGATGATATTCTTCAGTGGCTTCTTTAATGCCACCAACAAAAATCTTTTTCACAAAAAGTGAAAGTGGGCACTAAAGTGGGCACCAGGTCTTTGAGACTCTTCTCTTGAGACAGCCTTCTTTGGTTCCACAACTCTTCCATCCACCTTGTGTGGCCTTGCATTCATGGCTGCATCTACCTCCTCCACAGTGGCACACGTGACAAAACCAAAGCCTCTGGAGCACCAGGTGTTTGGATCTCTCATTAACACACAGTCTGTAAGTGTTCCCCATTGCTCAAAATGGCTCCTCAGATTCTCATCAGTTGTTTCAAAGCTCAGACCTCTGTTGAAGAGCTTCTGCAGCTGTTCAGGTTCTTTGGGAAACTCTGACTTAGACATGATGGTGGAGGGAGGGGAGACTTTAACGATGCTTATTTGGTGGTGTCCATGGGCAGAAAGAATGTAATATCTCATCTTTAATTCCCAGTATTGGTGATTGTGGAACCCAGAGTGCCCTAGAGCATTTCTCTCAGTTCTCCTTCTGTGCCATGCTCCCAGACTTCTGCAGGCCCTGTACACCTGTGCCTCAGAGTGTGGTGTGTCTCTCTCATCTCTTCTGTTTTTCTCTTAATACTCCTCATCAATGAATTATTATTATTATTTTTTTAAATTTTATTTATTTATTTCACAGAGATCACAAGTAGGTAGAGAGGCAGGCGGAGAGAGAGGAGGAAGCAGGCTCCCCGCCAAGCAGAGAGCCCGATGTGGGGCTCGATCCCAAGACCCCGGGACCATGACCCGAGCTGAAGGCAGAGGCTTTAACCCACTGAGCCACCCAGGTGCCCCCATCAATGAATTATTATTAAGAAATAATTGATAGTTAGAGTAAATAACTGGTATGATATATAGCTGTATGGGCTTTTGCAAGCTAATTGATGAATTTTTCAGGAATTTTGCAAGACAGTTTTTAAACACAGCCTTCATTAAAGATTAAACTATAAAAAAATAATTAATATACATCACTGTATAAGTTCAAGGCATAAAATATGATGGTTTGATTTACATGTATTGGAAAATACCCCACCAGGTATTCATCATCTCATAAAGATAAAATAAAAAGAAAAAAAAAAAAAGAAGAAAAGGAAGAACAAATTTTTTCCTTGTGATGAGAACTCTTAGTATTTACTCTTTTAGCAACTTTCCAGTGTGTCATACAGCAGTTGTTAGCTATAGTTATCATGTTGTATATTACATCCCTGGTAATTACTTATCTTATAATTGGGAGCTTACCTTCTGATCACCCTTTCTCCAATCCCCGCTGTCCTGACTTCTTGCACAAATGTGATCTCTTTTTCTGTGATTTTTTTAAAGATTCCATTTGTAAGTGAGGTCATATAGTGTTTGTCTTTCTTTCTTTTTTTAATACTTTATTTATTCATTTGAGAGAGAGAGAGAGCGAGAGCACAAGAAGGGTGAGAGGCAGACTCCCCCCTGCTGGCAGACAGACATGGGGTTTGATCCTAGGACCTGGAGATCAAGCCCTGAGCTGAAGACAGTCACTTAACCATCTGAGCCACCCAGGTGCCCTAGTGTTTGTCTTTCTCTGACTTATTTCACTTAGCATAATGCCTTCCAGGTCCATCCATGTTGTTGCAAATAGTAGGATTTCTTTCTTTTTTATAGGTATTATTACATTGTATATATACACACCACATTTTCTTTATCCATTGACCTATTGGTGGACACTTAGATTTTTTTCATGTCCTGGCTGTTGTAAATAATGCTGCAGTGAACATGGGTGTGCCAGTATCTTTTCAAGTTTTTGTTTGTTTCCTTTGGATTTATTCCCAGATGGGTCTCATGGACATTTGATGAAGGTCTGTGGAAAAGGTGCAGATTCTTTTTGTTTAGTTCTCCTAGGGATTCTAAAGTCTCATACTATCCCCTACCTGGTGTTTAAAGTTTAGTTAAAATTTCAGCTGTTTTCTTCTCACCTGTATCTAAGGTGGTTTTGTCCTACTCCTCTGTCTCTGCCAAAGACGCAAGCAGCCAAAGAGGGTCAGCATGTTGTATTATAGCTCATTGGACTCACTGCATTCTTAGGACACTAATGGACATAAAAACATCTGTGATTTTATAGGTAATCTGCCTTGCTATTGTTAGAATGTAAGTGGTGTTCTTCTCAAGTTTCTACATTTTCTTTTAATGTCCATGCTGAAGGTTGCTACTAATAGAGACCAATGCTGGCACTGAAGAAAAAGATCAGGGATGATTGGAATGCTTCTGCTCTAGGGGCTACTTCTCACTGCTGGCTACAGCACTGACTCAAGTTCTCACTCCCTGTTTCAAATGGTTATGTGTTGTTGTATCTGGAGGCTTTTGCAGAGCTCTCCATCCTATGCCCTATAACCTGCTACTTTTAAAAATTTATTATTTTTTTTTCAATTTTTCATTATGTTCAGTTAGCCAACATATGGTACATCATAAGGTTTTGTTGTAGTGTTCAATGATTCATTAGTTGGGTAGAACACGCAGTGCTCATCCCAACACGTGCCTTCCTTAATACCCATCACCTGGTATAACCTGCTATTTTAATAGTTTTAATAGTTTTCTTTTTTTAATTTAAATTCAGTTAGCCAACTTACAGTACATCATTAGTTTCAGATTTAATAATTTTATTTTCTGCCTTGAGTTTTTTTCCGTCTATAATTAAGTACCTTGATGACATGAGTGTTACTAAGATGGGTTTAAAAATATGTGAGTGTGATGTTGAATATATTTATCTATGCCACTTCAGCTGTGTTTATGTTTTGTCCTTCATTGTCTTGTGTATTACTAAAAGTTAATACTCGAGTGAGGGTTTTTGTCTCCCTCACCTTGTAGCTTACAACTAGGGATGGCGATGGCAGTTATTTAAGATTTCTCGGTGTTTACACTATGATAACCTCATATTCAGATTGTTGTAAAGAGGCTTTAGGTCACTTATTCTGGGGTAAATATATTCCAGTCTTACATCACTCAAAAAATGTAAAGTTTTCTTGAGAGACTCCCAAATTACACTTATTTCCCTACTGCAATTCTGCTGAAATGTACTACTGAAACATCATTGAAAATTTAATTATTAATTATTTAATTTAATTATTATTCATATTTATTATTATTGTTGCATTTTAGTTAATAAGGAAAAAATAAGCTTTCTTTATGAAGTTTATAAAGCCTACACATTTCCCTTTATTCTTCATCTTGACTAATTGAATTTTTATGCAATGAATCAGTCACTCAAGCCACTTATTTATGACTCTTAGCTCATCCTCCAAATTCAATTGTCATGAAGTTCATCTGGTGAATATGTCATCTCCTCTCCATCACCTCTCCATGTCACTATCCTAGTCCAAGCCTGCATGGCTTCTCATTTTACTTTTATTGGCTGTGATGGAAGGCTGCTACGTGATTTTGTAGATTTCAAAAACTCTCGTTACTGATATTTCTTTTGGTTCAGCTTTGCATCACAAAGAAGGCAATTTTCAAAAGTTAACAAAAGAGCACACAGGAATATCAGCAGCCCTGGGTACAAAACCACTTTTAGCTTTAGCTATCATTTACAAAGAAAGTAGTCTAGAGGAACAGCATGTTTTAATAGGCAACTCAGATTTTCAGAAAGCTGTTGACAATAGACTTATTTCCAGACAAAGACAAGATTAGAAATGGGATTGCTGGAGCATAAACTCTCTGGGACCAGAAACCTAGAAGACTGACTTGGACTTAAGAGGACATTCTCCTTTGTGAGTTTCAATATGCTGGTGTATAACGCAGTTAATAGGAGCAGGAGCGAGATAGGTGTCAGATGTCTTTCCTTCACCCTTCCAGAGTCACTCCCCACCACTCTCTTCTCTGCTCTGTGGCCTGTACGACAAAGCACCTTTAGTTCTGCATCAGTGGATTTTCTTAAACTTTAGTTTCTGGTTGGTCAGGGCCAATGAGAGATAGCGCAGAAGATCAAAAGGTGACAGCTCAGTGAGGTCAGGGGTTTTACTCGTCAGATTTGGCCCTGCCACATTGCCAGAGTATTGGCTGTTTCTCTCCTATGGGTCCTATCGTGCCTCTTTGGTCATAGGGTGGTTGCAGCCCCACAATTAGTAGCCCCAAGGCACTGTGCCATACCTCAGTGGTTTCTTTTACTCCCACCTGCGCTTTCTAAATAGTTCTTCCCTTCAGTTACCTCATTTGAGTGTGTCATTTGTTTCCTGTTGGGACTGTGGCTAATATAGGTGATACTCAAAATATTCAATAACTTCCAAAGCAAGGGCAACAACTAATTAAAACAGATGCAGCTGTAAACCAGCAACAAGGCAGCACCAGTATGTGCTGTGTAAGTATCCATGTTGGTCATAGAATGTGAAAGAAGTATTTTGTAAGTAATAGTAGGTACCTAGTGTCAAAGTTTACAGTTAAAAAAAATAAAATAGGTTTAAGATCTGTAATAACATCTTTTCTATTCTCTTCCCCTTCAATATACTATCTAAGTAGCAGAGAAAGAGAGCCTTGGGAGGGCAATCCCATTACTGGAGTGTGGTGACTACACACTGACGGCTGAGTTGTGTAGAACTCCAGGTAAGTTTTTGGCTTATAGCTTTCTTGTGAGGCTAACAAAGAAGATGTCTTTGTGTCTCCCTCCAAATCTTGCTCTTAAAACCCTAACCCATCATACTTATACATGCACAGAAGCCATTTTCAAGCACACAGGATCATCTGATTGTAATTACATCTTCAGCCTCACCCAGTGTCTCTTCCTATTCCAGTGCAATAGTTTTCTGTCTGATGAGTACTTCCCCTCAGAGAGCATTCCATCCTCTGTGCTGGGGACATGCTCACAATGTGTAGTACCACTACTGCCGTATCAGAGAACCTTTCCTGGAAACCACCAGGCAAAATTCATCACTGTTCTCTGTGCTTCAAGGTGCTTCTCACTCTGTACTGTGATTAATAGTGCATGTTTCTGTCGCCATTGCTAGATTTTGATCTCCTTGAAAGCAGGGATCAAATCTTTTCATCTTTATAACCTTAGGGCTTACAACACTGGATGTGATGGATTCGATAAACATCTGTTGAACCAAATTCATTGAATTCAGTTCCTGCAGGTTTGATGGCGAGCATGTGACAGAGCAGGGATTCAAATCCAGTTCTACTGTGACTCCCGGCTCTGTGCTCTTATCCCTACCAAGGGGTACTGTGGTTCCTCGTTCGTTCACAGCAGTTGTTTCTCTAATAGATGAAGGTTGATTTTTGTTAATGTTAGGTTTGCCTCATATTTTAGGAGACTGATGATTTCTTATGTGTCTTCTCAGCTCTGATTTACATGTACAGCGATTAGTTTCATGTTTTTTATACCACAGATCCAAAAAATAAGAGTTTCAAACATGCCATTGAAAATAAGATTTTTTTTTTTCTTATAAGTTCTAGTCCCATTCTTTTCTTTCGTGGCAGGGAGCGAGAGCAAAATGAGAGGCAGAGGTATATAAACTCTTCGTGTAATACCACGAAGAGCCTGATGTATAGTATTGGGTCCACGATCATAAACGTCTCTCTTGGCACTCTTACTACTGTCAGATTATTACTGTGTTCTCAGATTCAGCTGAATGTGTTCAAGGATCTTCTTTGGTCTGAAAGGTCAGCTGCTTTTAGTTGTGCACTGGTAGAATACTAATATGTCCTTATTCAAATTACCTGCTACAGCACTTATTAAATTGATGGCCTTGTGCTCTAATTTAATACTGGTGTCGTTCAGAGGCGTGCCGCAGCAGCACTCTGTGCTGAACGGGGTGATGCTGAGGCAAAGTTCAAGCTGAAACCGTGGTTTGGGGCTGCATTTTCCCACTAAATTAGCAGTCAGATGCGGTGTATAATTAATTAGCACAAACCAGGGAAAGCTTGTCATTTAATAAGCCTTTTTTATTTCCACATTACACAAACAGTGGGAATTGATCCATTAAGTGCCTGGCTATTAATGCTGTTTAATGTATGTCTGGTTGTTAAATTGAAATGTCTAGGTACATACGTCCAGAGTTTAAGAGTTCCTCGTAGTTTGTTCAGTATTTGCTCAGATTTGAAGTCATGTTCCACAGAATCAATAATAGCTTCATTACTGAATTTGAGCCTGATTCAAACATGCATATGGATTTAAACGGGATGTTTCAGCGTGGTCTCAGAAATGGTTTTTTGTATATATGTCTTAAAGTCCAGCCAGTCCCCTCCCCCAGAATTAAATATTGCATTGTGTTTGCAGCATTCTCTGCTTCCTTTCTTTTTGATATAATCCTTGTGCCTGCAGTTGCCTAAGGAGGAGAATAACTTTTTCTTCGTGGTGGTATTCAGCATTGTATCATGGAACTGTAGTAGGAACGAGCCTTATGAAATCCACAGAACAAGATTTCAGCTATCCTGCCAAGATGGCTGGAAGGGCACAAAGTCTTGTCTGTGGCCCGAGTAGCAGGCAAGGCATTGGATACTTAAAAGAGCACCAACCTCATCCCTTTTCTAAAAAAGATTAAGGATTATTCAGTTTTGTGAACTGGTTGTTCATAGTTGGGAGGTGATTAACAGATGCATTCTTTATAGTAAATATCATCACATCTTATGTGCACAAATGACAACATTAAATGCGTCCCCCTGCCCTTTTTTTTTTTTTGTTAATGCAGACAGGAAAACTAAAAACCTGAATGTGAAATGACTTCAAGAAGGGGAGTAATTTGTTTGAACTGTTGATGAGGGCCATTTGCCCCATGGAAAAATTACTGTATTTGCCAATGTCCATCACATTTAAATGAATGAAGCTAGTTCCTATGTGAATTATTAACTATCAAAGAAGTTAATTATGTGTATATGTGTGTTTGTGTGTACACACACATATACGAAAAGGTACCTTGAGGACTCTTAAAAAAGACCACCAAACATAATCACAAAACTATGGCAATATCTCTGATTTTTTTTCTTATAAACTGAGAAAACTTTCTACAGGTTTACATAGGGAATATTAAGGCTGTATTATTGTTAAAGGATACCACTTGGGATTATTTTTTCTTCTGTAATTAGCAGAAATATTTGAGTTGTAAATATTTTGTACTGAAGAATGATGAATTAAAATATCTGTGGCATTTTAATACTCATGTTTTGGGACCAGTTCAGGTCTGTGTTATTGCATTTACCTTATTCAGGCTTATATTATAGTCAGATGTTTCCATGTTTGTCTCCTGTCTTGACTGAAAAGTCCTCCAGTGCTGGGGCATGTCTAACTATGGCATTATACTTTTAATTTTTTTATTATTTTGGCACAATAAAAAATGTATAGTGCATTTGGGTGGTACTCAAATGGGGAAAAGTTTTTTAATTGAATGGGTAATTATCTTAAAAGGAAAGTAAGCAAAATATTTTATTTCCTCACACTCAATCCACATAATGCCCCCAAAATTAATTTATTGTGCTAGTAAATATATAATTTTAGATCTTCCATTAAATTTCTTGCCTGGCCAATTTCTCAAACAGTAGCAGAACTACCTTCATGATGTCTTTGTCCTTTTCTCAGCAAGAAAGTTTTGTGATTATTTATTCACTAACAAACTCATTTATTGATTCACTCATTCATTAGTTCTCCAACATTTAATCAGGGTTATTTTATGCCAATAACTCAATAACACACAAATATATTGAAAGATTTTTTTTTTTTACCATTTCCCTTTTAATAGTATACACTGCTTTTTTTAGTTACTTTATTTTTCAATTAAAATGCATTTTCATTACCTGCTAAACTTGTTAAGCTTTTGTGTTAGAATTAGAGCCAGTCACCAGTACTTCCAGTTCTGCCTCCTTAAAGTTAGGTATATAAAGTATAGATTTGGCAAATGGCTTGTGAGAAGTGTGTAATATGTTACATTGTCTTCCTTCTGGCACTCTGGCCGTGGAACTTGTGTTGAGATAATCATCAGCTTGAGTTCCTGGGTTTCTTTTTTTTTTTTTAAAGATTTTATTTATTTATTTGTCAGAGAGAGAGAGAGAGAGAGAGAGAGAGCGAGAGTGAGCACAGGCAGATGAAGAGGGAGAAGCAGGCTCCCTGCTGAGCAAGGAGCCCGATGTGGGACTCGATCCCAGGACCCTGGGATCATGACCTGAGCCGAAAGCAGCCGCCTAACCAACTGAGCCACCCAGGTGTCCCAAGTTCCTGGGTTTCTACAGTAAATAGAACCTCTTATCCACCTGTTGACCAGGTGGTAAGTTAGAAAGGAAATTTGGGCACTAATATTTGGGTATTGTTCACTTCTACCTTATAATCTTGCCTATCCTACTCTGTAAATTATTATAAATATGTTTTCTTCTTGAATGCAATACCTGAAAAGTAAGCTAAGAGAAAGAAACATTTTTAAAAGATATATTCAAAACGATTTTGGCTTTATAGAACAAAATTTGGTAAAGAATCCCAATTTTTCACAATTTTTAAGTTTATATGTAAAAATAGAAGCCTATGGACTAAAATTTAAGTTCTGCTGTAACAATTTTTTATTTTTAATTAACCAACAAAAGGGTACCTTAAAAGCTAAGCCTAAGCCCCAGTAAGATTGTAATTTATCTAATTGTGTGAATGACATGTCTAATTTGTAACACTGGGTCAAAGAACAGAATGACAAATCTCATTTTTTTCCATTGGTCTATTTAATAGAATTGTTGATATACTTGGATAATTTAAGTAATTACTGATCTAAAAACAATTACTGACCTAAAAATACAACTCATGAACAACATTTTGTTGAGATAAAAATAAAGTTTACTTCACAGTAAATTCTGTCAACTTTAACCATTTCATACTTTTGCTATATAGTATTTATTGATATTAACAATTCTAAATAAAATTTCTCAGGAGTGATATCTAAAAATGACTAGCCTCTTAGTTTTGTCACTGATTTTTAAATATTAGTTTAACACAATTATTTTTAAACCTGTCATCTGTAAAAATGTAGAAAATGAATAATAAATGTTAGCTAACGACGGATGGGTCCATGTGAGAATATTTGAGTTCTTATTTTTTTTTTAAATATCTTTGGAATAAAGGACAACTTTAATCTGCACATATAAAATAATAAAAAAATTTAATTAATGAATAAGAATAAGCAAAGGACAATATGTAGATACTTAAATTTGTTAATTAAATGTCATAGTGGACAATTGTTTGGAAAGTAAATTATAGCAAAAATCCTTTAATTGGGGTTTAATTTATATTGGGATTTGAGAATAATGAATTTTTTTATGTTGAATTTTTTAACCAGGCTAACTTTGATACATCTAAATCAGATTTGCGGTTTGGTGCTTATTCATTTTATTACCCTATATTGTACAACTGAACAAAACATGGTATCAATAATAAAGTCAAACTATATCTTTAAAATGGCTACCAAAATAAGAATCTAGAACATTCTTTAAGGTTATATGTTTGTTACACTGTATTCAACCTCTTAAAACTAACGAAGCTCTCATAAATTCCCATTATGTGGTTGGGGATTTATACATAGAGTATTGTCCATTAAAAATAACTTTTTGAGCAAAAAATGAGTGGAAACTTAACAGTTACGAACTTAAAAAAAGTATCAGAACATATGAAGCTTACTATGAACTGTATATTACAGTATCTGGGAAGGTATGTGGTTAAAATGGTCAAAAATGTTTCCATTCTCTATTTGCTCCATAAAGCTAACAGTGAAATTTCCATATTTTGGGTGATTATTCTTCTAACCTGTTCAGAGTTTTATGAATTTTTATATGCTTTGAGTCTCTGCTTTTTCTAAGAAATGTTTTCTTTTTTCCTTTTTCTTAAAATAGTTTTATTTAAGATATTTTTACTAAATGAATTTTGTTAAAAATAAATTTGGTAATCCTCATCTATAATAGTAATAAGAGGAAAATAATTTAAATGCTGACAGGAAAAATGGCTAATTAGATTATTGTGGTAAGTGAAATTTGATGTAATCATTAATATGATACAATAGTATACATAAGGATACGCAAAGTTATTCAGAGTATATTGCTAGTAAAAATTAAGTTTAAAATAGTATGGATGACTCTGATCCTATTGTAAATACATTTTATGTTAGTTTTTTAATATATGCATACATATAGTATGTACATGTCTATATCTAGGTATGTGCATGTACAAAAGACTGGATGCATGAATAAATAGGAGATGAAAAAGGTATTTTCATTTTATTTCTTGGTTATTTGAATTTCCTTTTTTGAATTTAAAAATATTTTTCCAGCTTTACTGAGATATAATAGACATATTGTGTAAGGTTAAGGTGTACAACATGATTTGATACACATATATTGCTAAATGATTATAACAGTAGTGTTAGTTAATACCTTTACAACCTTACATAATCACCACTTCTTTGTGGTGAGAACATGTAAGGCCTATTCTCTTCATAACATCCAAGTATGTAATACAGTCTTGTTTACCAGAGTCACCATGCTGTATTGAATTTTCTTAATTTTGTAAGATGAACGGTGTGTTGTCTTTGTATTGGGTGAAAGGAAATATGTTTTGTTATTTTGTGACCTATCAAAGAACACTGTTAAAGAAAATTTATTTCATTAGAATATCTGACAACTTTACTGCAATAATATTATAAACCTATCATGAAAACTTTTAAGTAATGATTTTGCAAACATGAAGGAAATGATGTTTTTTCCCTTTTTCCTACTTAGGTATTTTGAAATTGATATTTTGAAGTGAGTTAGCTACAGATATGTTGCACAATAATCATGAAAACATCAGCCCATTAAGCTTGCTGTCCTGACCTAAGCGATGTTTTTATTGAGAGAAGTATGGTCCTCAAGATAATTCCCACATAAGGCACCAAAATCAGCATTAAAGGGTTTTTATATTACTGATGAATGTGCATGGCTGAAAGGAGATAATTTTTTAAAGTTCTAAATAGTGTTTAAATTTCTAAGAGAAGAGCTGCTTTAACAGAGATACATCTCTTTTTTTTTTTTTACACATATGTACATATGAAAGAAGAATACAAAAGAATGGCCACATGTATTTTTAAAAAAAATACTTTGGCAGGATCTGAAGAAATAATTACTGTTGAAATAAAAAGTACACTCTTGAAAATGTATTTTCTCTGACAGAAACATGAACAATTATTTATATTTCATACTTATTATGACTATAGGCAAAATAGTAACATAACACATTTTATCCTGGCCATTATATTTAGGTTAGATACAAGTGCAAAACTCAAAGAATGCAAATATTTTTATTGGCCATTCAAAAATGATGATATTACTTATTTAGTAGTATTTGAAGTACAAAATTAGACATGCAAATTCTGTGTAGGCTACTTGTTTTATTCCCATCTGAATTAACTGAAATATATTTCCCAGTAAATATCTTTAGCCTGAAGCCTAGAGTATGGGAAAGTTATTGTGGAAAAACACTTTTGGAATATCCTTGAAATATTCAATCTTGTTGACTCACAATCTTTTCTATAGGGTATTTAGGTCACTAATGCTATTTTTGCCAAGAAAAACCCAATGCATTTAGTTTCTTTCATTGGTATTCTTATTTTCAAAAGCTTTACTAAATTATTGTTCCTTCTTTCCCTGTTACAGGTCTTGGAATATATAGCCTATAAAATCATTCTCATTGGGAAAAAATTAGAGACAAGTCATCATCCTTTGAGGATAAGTTCAATTAAAAGGTAAATTTAGCCTTCTGGACCTCATACAAGTAATGACTACACAATGAAATTGTTGTTCACATCAGAAGTACTGATTGTTACCCATTTTGTGTGTTTTTAAGGCAAACTGTCATTGAGAATTAAAAATGTGTTCTTGAATTAAATGAATAAAACGTATTTTTAACTCATCTATAACACTTCACATATATTTTTAAATAGTTTAAAATAGTTTGAAGTAGGATTTCTGAATTAATCATTGTTTTAAGTAGTTTGGATTAGAGTTTTAAATCCCAGATTTCCTGTGGGGGAAAAAAAAGGAGTAGAAGGCAGAACATTTATATTAGAGTGCTTTACATACTAATCATCTGGAATGGGATATAATAAACTATCTCAAATGTTCTTCCACTTGTAATGATAGGATGTCTTTAGATAATTTTACAGAATTTATTTTATTTTACTAATTGATTGGTATATTCATCATCCAGAGATATATTAGTGAAAGCTGGGTTCTAAATCACTTTCCTATGATAAGCTTTCCAATTAATTCTTCTCACACTGTTTTCCTGGTGACATTTGAACTTCTTTCATTATATAAAACACATCTGGAATGAGACATTGCTGAATAATAATCATGGATGCTAACATGTTAAAGATTGGACCCCTGACATAGTCAAATGTGTTCTGGTTTAAAACAGTGACCTCAACTAATGCTGTTTTAAGTGAACCACATTTAGAAAGAATATACAGGCAGGTCTTTTTAGCCTGCCTGTCATGTGGTAGAATTGGTCAAAAAGAATGAAATCAAATTGCAAACTGTGTCTCCCTTGTTTAATGGAATTAACTATATTCAGTTATATTTTTCCTCCCCTCAGCAAATGTTTTTTCTTTCTTCTTATCTAATATGAAAAATACGACAATAAGTAAATATTTTAAAAGGGTTACCTAAAACATATGTTAAATCGTGTATTACTTATAATTTACATTTTTATCATAGGGTTACTGAATTTCTTCTGTGGTGTATTTCATAAAAGAGAAGATGCTGATAAGATCCCTTTTAAATGGCTTGCTAATACCAGAAGCAGATCATTTAAAATGGACCTTACATCTTCATAGGACGTTAGAAATGAAGACATTACCTCAAAATGTAGGTAATTATTGCCTCCTCTTTTATCAGTGCTATTTTCTGAGGTATTATCATAAGAGAGCACTTTAGTATTAAGCAGGGCCTTCGAGTGGCAATAAATCAGTCCAACTGAGTCATCATTGTCTAGGGCATCGGGACTACTGCAATGTTGTGGATCCTACCGAGAGTGTGAAATCACTTGACCCTTGGCATTAACCTTTGCTGAATGAATAGACACTGCTTTCCACATCGAGGAACAAAGCAGAAGACTATTGATTAAACACCACATTCACTTGATATTAAATACTGGCTGAACTCACTTCTTGCTTCCAGTTCCAAAGGGAGAAGCCCAGAGAGTTGCTGAGTCTCAAGAGAATGGATGTTTGTAATTCAGAGCAATGTTTTTCCTGCAAAGTACTTTTTTCCTCCTTTGATCAATAACTCGCAGCCATGATCAGCCATGAGTATGTATTGTCAATTCTGACCTGTGTATTTTATCACTGAAGGTGAGAGGTCACAGTGCTGTGACTAATATTTCAGGTCTAAGCATGAATTTTTTCCTGACTTCGGTATCTGTTTGAAAGAGCAATTTGTTTTATTTTATTTCTGGCCTTACGAATTGTTGTTTAGGCAATTGATTTGTCTGCATTAGTACAATGCACAATTTTTCTAAAATTCTTTGGATTTATCACTGTTTTTGCAGATGTGGAATTTTCTAGACCTCAGCATTAGAAGAAATCATGATAAAAGGACATCCTTAGGATTTACAGTTTATTCTATTGGGGAAAGAGATATACTATAGTTAAATAAATTTCTCAGATGAAAGCAAAATCTTTGGAAGAGAGTGTAGCAATATGTATGAGCATAAAGAAAACAACGAAAGATATTTTTGCAAGAAGTCTTAAGCTAATTGTCTTCTGAACCATTGCATGTGCCTATACTACTGACAATAGTTGGACAGCTCCCGTGTAGATCTACTTTACCCAGAAAGAGAACATGTATTATTAACTGATAAGTCAATTTAATTCATGGAACTAGAATTAAATTTAAAAAATTTTAGCTACAAATAAGAAAAACATTTTTATTTTAACTGTAAATAATTTTTGTGAGCTTCTATAACTGGAATTATCTTACTGGAGGAAGCAACATAAACAGCTACCTTAGAGAAGGTCATTCTTCTCTAAGATTTCATATTATTTTGGACCAAGGATATTTTGGACCAGTAAAACTCCTTAGAATAATTGTTTTCATCGCTAAGGGTTTGAGTGGCTTGTGTGGAGCACCAACCAGAAATTCTAGATCAGCTAGCTGTGAATCTGTCATAGTTGAGCAAAGATCCTTCCTTGCCTGAATTATAGAAAATACTTCCTCTGAGGAAATAATGGTGTAATTTAATACACGCACAGTCTCACACAGTTTGCACAATTTTTGAAAAGGAGTATTAGAAGGCTACGGGAAGTTGATAAAATGAATCATGCTGCTAAACTTAATGGTCAATCCTTTTGATTTGATGCTTTCTACGGGATGTGCAGCCTCTAGAATATTTCTTTAAAACCTACTGAAGCTTGGAAAAATGTGAAAAACATTGAATTTAAACACTATTTTGGTTACGTATTATATATTCCTTTTTCTTCATTACTAAGGACATCTGTATAGAAGTCACTTTTATTTCACTATTATCTGGAGCACTGACATCCAAGGACCTTGGCATTTACTCTGACACTTGGAGGTACCTAGATACAATTTATTTGACTGTAATAATGCAGTACCAACTTCTCTTTTGCATGCCAAAGCATATAAAGGTAATTGTTTATAAATACTGACATTTTTAAGGTTATAGTGAATGAAAATATTGAACTAGAATTTGTTGCTTTGAAGTACCAAATAGAGATTTTATTTTTTTATTCTGCTGTGCATGATAGTGAATGAGATAATTTTGTGACATTTTAGACACCATCAGCTGTGGCTGTGCCAGGGTCACCTGGTAGGTGGTGACAGAGCTGTGATTAGAATCCATGCAGCACGTACTGCAGGCCCTTTCGTGATCTCTTTGGTGTCTGTGTGCAACTTCCCGATGGAGATTATTTAAAATGAGGTTGTGAAATAGAATAAAATGATAGTTACAGTTTAATATGACAGATACTGGAATTCCATATTCAGAATTGGAGAAGAAGAGAGATGGAGAGAAAAAGAGAGGGAGAGGAAGGAGAAGAAGAAAAAGAGGAAAACATTCCTAGTACAGCCCTACAGATTAAAAAACATGATGGGATAGGAACTTCACATGCTTATGCTAGTGGGGGTAGGGAGTTTGTAATTTTTTAAAGCTCAAAAAAGTAAGTAGTCTCTTCAAATTTCTGCCAGATGAAATTCCCCATCCCTGTTTTTAGAGATAATCTAGAGATAGTTGAGAATACACATAGGTAAAAGTGAAAAATGAACCTACTGTTTAGAGGAGAGATGGAGGATGGTTACTCGTGAAATGTATTGTTTTTACGTTAAAGACAACTCCCTGTGGAGGCTTTTGGAAAGTTGAGGTAGTAGAACTCCAAAAGCATTCTGCCAAAGATAGATTATTCAAAATTGATCTCTCCTGAAGAAAAACTTTGACGTGGTTCCATTTATCTGATCAGTTACAAGAAACTTAAAAAAAAAAAAAAAAGTTCTCTGTAACAGTTCCTATCCAAAAAGGACAGCTCTCTAGGTTTCCAGAGCCTGAACATAATAGTCTCCCGCCTGGTTGAAATCTTTTCAGTGAGAGTCTTTTGTTTCCTTGAATTAGCAGAAGACTTTGAAATTGACTACACATTGTTAAATCTTTGCTTGGGATCTAGTAAAAGCCCATATAGTTTATCTGACACAGTCGAGTTTATCTTTTTACGTTTGTCATTCCTCATAAAAGATATCGACTGGAATTTTTGTGACTTTGACCAGCAGAAAACCTTAGCTGACATACTCAAGGCTGAAATGCAGTCATCGGAAATGGAAGCACTTCAACCCTGCCCCTGTGGCAAGAATGGCTTCCTGTTAGACAATCTGGTCAGATTCTTTATGGACCCAAAGGGAGGTACATGTGCTGGGCATTGCGTTTATGTTTTTTCTGACCTACCTGCTCCTTAGAGCTGCATTCTAAGACTGCTGCTTGTGTAAAACCTTTCAGAACTATGCATCATTGATCTAGCCATAATCACACTGATCTGTTGGCTTTTCACTAAACTTTACTTAAGTGAAAACTAACCCTCTGCTTCCTCTTTGGGCTTATGATTGACTGTATGTCTTTCGAATGGTGTGAAGATGCTGGCTGTGAAACTGGAATACTGCTTTTTAATGTCTTTAAAAGAAGAAAAGAAAAATGTGTCCCCTCAACCACTATAGAGCGAGATAAAAGAAAATAATGACGGTGTGCACCATGTTGTCAATGATGACCTTTAGGGAAACTTTTTAGAATGTCTTCACAGCTCGAAAGGCTTTTCTCTTTTTTCTTTTCTCCCCCCAGAAATAAATATTCCAAATTTATTTTAAAAACAACTTTACAAGGGTAGATTTTAATTCATTGTTGCAGTTTTTCACTTAGGCTACACACATATTAATTGACAGTCCCTTTATTCATTTCCTGGATAACTGGCAGATGACGCTCCCTGCCTGAGATACAGAGCTATGATAGGAGAAGAACTACCATAGGGATAGAAAACAAGGGGCCACAGGAGGTGAAAAACTGGTTGGAAAAAAGAAGGAAAACACCAGGACAGTATGGGCATGAGATCTGGTATAGGATGTCATCAGTCCTGCTCTCCATTCTGATCCCTCCCAAGTCACTTAGGATCTGTGGACTTGGTATATGAGCTTAAGATTCATACACATCAATAGGTAGTAAGATACCAAAAGGCATAAAAATATAAGCCGTTTTAAGTGTCTTTTATGTGGGAAGAGTTGATTTCAGATGCTAAGTTTTCATTATATACATTTGTAATTTCATGACACTAGGGTAGTCTAAGTATTTAGTAATATTTATGGTCCTCAGTCATTTCTCCCAGTACATTCCATGCATGCATGTAATTTTTCTACAACTAATAGCTTATTCTTTTATAAAGAATGGTAATGGGAGTGGGTAATTATCATCTAGTTGCTTAGGACTGTACTTTTGTGTATGCAAGGGCAGACCTCTTGCTCCACCTTTCAAAATAGCATTCCTAATCATCACAGTGCGCCCAGAGCTGCTGAATAGGGGCATGTGTGCTGACCTGGATTATTAGCACATCCATCTAGCCAGCAACACTATGAAATACTTTCCATTTTTCACATTGCACATTTTTATGTGAACACACACACGCGTGCGCATACACACACACACACACACACACACACACGCGCAGCTTTAATTCAACAGTATAGCTCTGTTTAAGAATTAATGTTTTCATGGATTTTTTTTTTAAGATTTTTATTTATTTATTTGACAGAGATCACAATAGGCAGAGAGGCAGGCAGAGAGAGAGGAGGAAGCAGGCTCCCTGCTGAGCAGAGAGCCTGATGCGGGGCTCGATCCCAGGACCCTGGGATCATGTCCTGAGCCGAAGGTAGAGGCTTTAACCCACTGAGCCACCCAGGCGCCCCAAGAATTAATGTTTTCAATCATAGGTTCCTTTCACATTTTATCCTAATTCTAAAATTAGCAATAATGAAAAAGGGTGGCTAAATAAGCAAATATTTGTAAAAAATCTTGGTTTCTTTCATATTTTTCTCTAGACTCTTTTTTCTTCCAATTTTATTATAAGGGTTGTCATAAAAAAATACCATCTGGTTGGGTATAAAAATGGTCTAGTTGGCTGCAACTAAAGGCTGATGAGTATCTTCAACATTATCTCCAGGTGAGTTTAGTAAGGTTAGTGATCATACAGGAATCAGAACAGTGGTTCTAATAGGATTTTTAAAAACAGAACAGATTGTACAATAATTAACTATAGATCTTATTAAGGGAAAAAGTGTTATCTCATAATGTAAGGAATGATCTCTGATAGCTAGAGGAGAATGAAAAGAAAACTTTTAAGGTCTTTCCTGATGGAAGAACCTGGTGACCGACGATAGCAAAGAACTATTCCATTCCTCCAGTGTTCAAACTACTCCATTTAATGTTGTTTGATGCCATTTATTTTCTGGTTCAGTAAAAAGATTTCTTTTATGGCTTTTTAGAATGGTCATGATTCTCAAATCAGGTTACCAAATATTATTAAATTAGGCAGTAACATCATGTATTTAGAATTAATGTGGTGTAATGGCCTTCCTAATTTATAGTATCTATTCCAGAAAATATGTCTGGGATATATTATTGTGATGAGTATAAGTGATAAGGAATGTGAAACAGTTCCTGGCAAAGAAAGTACTACAAGATACTCAATGCAAAGAAATATCTGATGCTTAACAACATGTTAAAAAAAAACAAAAACCAGGGGCGCCTGGGTGGCTCAGTGGGTTAAAGACTCTGCCTTCGGCTCAGGTAGTGATCTCAGGGTCCTGGGATCCAGCCCCACATTAGGCTCTCTGCTCAGCGGGGAGCCTGCTTCCCCCACCTCTCTCTGCCTGCCTCTCTGCCTACTTGTGATCTGTCTCTGTGTGTCAAAAAAAAACAAAAAAAACAAAAAAAAAAAACCCTTAAGTAGAAAAAAAAAAAAAAAGTCCTGAGATTTTGTGTGAGGGACCACCTCCACTGACTGCCCAAGATGTGTTTGGGCAGTCCATTTGTTGGATAGAAATTTAACTTCACTTTCAAATGGCATTCTCATCCACTTGAGTACTATTGTATTCACTGAGAGGAACCCTACCCTTGATTCTAACTGGTTTCCATCTCTCCCACTAGGCTCTCACTCCATGAGAGGAAAGAAGAGTAGGTCCATCAGTATACTTGAATTCCATTCTCTGAAACTCAATGTTTGTATATATCTCAGCATTTCTGAAGAGGCCCTGAAACTTCAAACAAATTAGGCAAAGGGAGCCCCAGAACATTAAACCTATTTTAAATGTGCAGCTATGACACTGAGATTTTTCTTTTTAAAATACCTTCATTATTCTGAGCTAGTTTTATTAAGAATCCCAGAGTCAGTATTAAGAGTCTCAGTCAAGTAAAGTCTCTTTGTAAAGATACTCATGGTAGGAATAATAGCTTACTACTAACAAAAAACAAAACACAGGTTAAAAATAAAGGTGCCTCCTACTGGGTATTTACCCCAAAGATACAGATGTAGTGAAAAGAAGGGCCATCTGTACCCCAATGTTTATAGCAGCAATGGCCATGGTCGCCAAACTGGAAAGAACCAAGATGCCCTTCAACGGACGAATGGATAAAGAAGATGTGGTCCATATACACTATGGAGTATTGTGCCTCCATCAGAAAGGATGAATACCCAACTTTTGTAGCAACATGGACAGGACTGGAAGAGATTATGCTGAGTGAAATAAGTCAAGCAGAGAGAGTCAATTATCATACGGTTTCACTTATTTGTGGAGCATAACAAATAGCATGGAGGACAAGGGGAGTTAGAGAGGAGAAGGGAGTTGAGGGAAATTGGAAGGGGAGGTGAACCATGAGAGACTATGGACTCTGAAAAACAATCTGAGGGGTTTGAAGGGGTGAGGGGTGGGAGGTTGGGGGAACCAGGTGGTGGGTATTGGAGAGGGCACGGATTGCGTGGAGCACAGGGTGTGGTGCAAAAACAATGAATACTGTTACGCTGAAAATAAATTAAAAATTTAAAAAAAAAAGAAAAAAGTATTGATGCAAAAATCTTTTCTTGGTTCTGCATTCTTAGGTTATATTAATTTGAAATGTGTTAAATTTGTATATTTAAAGCCTAAAGCATTGTAATTGTCTACACAACAAAAAGATTTTTGTGTTGATGTGTTGTTTTGAGGTGTTATAATTTCAGCCTTTCACTAACTGAGCAATAAACTTTACATAAAGTTTTCATATTGAAAAAAAAAATAAAGGTGCCTCTAGTGGAAATTGTTGTCATAAGTATAGTTTTGGTGTTTTCTGGGGTGAGCTAATTGTTCATCAGTAGTAATGGATCCTTGGTGAATTATTGTTGATGCTAAAAACCTGTTTCAGTGGTGATCATGGCTTGGCCCCAGGTCTGGTCTGCTTGCTTGCAGCGTTCTTTGGTGTATGGGATGAGAAATGTGACAGTGACTTTGGAATTGTGATCAATAGCCTGTGATCTCAGAATCCCTTGTTTTCCTTTTTGCCCATGATAACTAGCACAAGAAACACTTTTCTCTCTGCAAGAAGGGACATAAAGGATTTGGAGCTAGAGAGGTGTAAATCTCTAATTAGCAAATTTTGCTGGGTAAGTAAAGGCTGGAAAACAGAAAGAGACAGAAACACCCCTATTTTATAGGTTTACTACTTGGAGAATAATGTAGACAGGGCTCTGTATTTTTAAGCTTTCAAAACAAATGAAAACTTCATTCTAATGACCTCAGTCTTATATGACCAAGCATCATTATATTACATTATTACATCATTGGCTTGGCGTTCCACCTGCAAAATAGATTATTTAGCTGGCTAAATCTAGGATGAAATTCTTTTTTTTTTTTTTTTAAAGATTTTATTTATTTATTAGACAGATAGAGATCACAAGTGGGCAGAGAGGCAGGCAGAGAGAGAAGAAGAAGCAGGCTCCCTGCGGAGCAGTCAGCCGGATGTGGGGCTTGATCCCAGATCCCTGGGATCATGACCTGAGCTGAAGGCAGAGGCTTTAACCCACTGAGCCACCCAGGCGCCCCAGGATGAAATTCTAATATCAAGCACACTGTCTAGTATTAATTTTGAAAAGTGGAGTGAAAAAATACAAATAAGAAATTTGATGTAGAAATCTAGATTGCATGTGAAGGATTGGATAACTTATAGGACATCTTTATATGGATCTACCTTTAAGAAAATGAATTTACTCTAGTACTTTGTCCTGGTGTTTGTACTTTGACCCATGTTTAATATGCTTGTTTCTGTTTGATGGTATTAACATTTTATCAACTGTTTTCTATGCAATTTATATGTTATTGCATTCTGTATTTTCGTTTATATCTTCTTTAGAATGAACTTTTTTCTTCCCTTGAGAATGTACCACAGGCTAATAATGGAATATCCTGAATCATTATAGAAACCTTATAACAAGTTTTCATAAATAATTTCATAAAAAAATAGGGGAGTCTTTTGATTGCAACTCTAGTGCTTCCTAATTAACCCATGCCTTCAGGACAGCAAAGGATATGCATTGATGTGGGGCTTGTGGTCCAGTTGCAGATTGGTTAAGCCACAGTCTGTTAATGTATACGGACAGTATATCGAGCCTCAATGGAAATGATACCACTCATCTTTACAATAACCTGGAGAGGAGAGTATTACCTCCATTTGCAGAGGGACAGACTAAGGCTCTAACTCAAAAATGTTAAGCAACTTTCCCAAGAACCCAAAGTTAATAAATGGAAAACCCAGCATAGAATTCTAGAATAATTACACTCTTAGGCACACTATACTGGCTTCTCTTCACTTTGTATGATCCAGATGAATGTTCGTTTCATACCAAGAATTTATGTTTATCCTTTATGTTTTCTAATTCTCTGTCTAGCAGTGAAAAGGTTACTGGAAAATAGGGTTGAAGAACTTATCCATTTCTCACTTTGGAACGTATTTGCTTACTTAGGTTTTTGGTCATGACTGCAGTTTATCTTATTTTATTAGAAATGTTTTTTCTGTATCGCTCTCAGCTTTCAGTCTGTATCTTATTAGAGAGTAGCTAAATGAGTAATCATTTGTGGCTTTTGATAGTGTACTTCCAAATAATGGGAGAAATTGCATTACAGAATGCCAATACATTTGACATTTATTTTGGTTTTCTTAAAAAAATTAAAATGATTACTAAAAGGTTACTAGTGAACTAATTTGATTTGAGTAATGATATATACTTTCAAGATAAAGTAGGAAAAGTAATGGGCCTATAGTGAAAACTAGTACTTTTATACCTGAGTATACTTGCTTAGATCTCATTTATTGTCTGTTATCATTTGTTCTTTAGATAGATTTTCAAGGTATTGATTTTTTCAATTAAAAAACATTATTGCGGGGCGCCTGGGTGGCTTAGTGGGTTAAGCCTCTGCCTTTGGCTCAGGTCATGATCTCAGGGTCCTGGGATCAAGCCCCGCATGGGGCTCTCTGCTCAGCAGGGAGCCTGCACCCCCCTCTCTCTCTGCTTCCCCCTCTCTCTCTGCCTGCCCCTCTGCCTACTTGTGATCTCTCTCTCTCTCTGTCAAATTAAAAAAAACAAAACAAAAAAAAACATTATTGCTTTTTTTTTCTAATTTTACCACCTATATAAACAAGCAACATATAACGACAATGATCTGTCTTATCACCCACAAGAGTAAATGGTTAATTTTAATTATTCAACAACAGAGCAGTTACTACCATGTTTTAGGTATGGATCTGGCACTGGGAATATAACTGTGAACCAAAGAGAGAAGACGTCCTGCTCAAGAAAATTTATATGACATAAAGTAATGCTGATAAGTAAAATAGATAGTATGCTATACAGAAAGAGAGCTAAAGAAATAATGAAGGAAAGGGGCTGAGGGAATATATGGGATGGTCAGTTTTAGATATGGTAACCAGGGAAGGCCTAAATGAGATGGTGTCATTTGAGTAAAGACTGGAAATAGCTTAGCTAGAAAATAAAATTTTAAAATGATTTCTGTAGAATGTATTTTATAATTTAATGTAGGTGGTTTGTTGTTTGCTTGGCATTACGTAACTGTTATATGGATATCAGTGTTTGAGGGTCTTGCTGTCAGCCAAATTCTAATAATTTTTTAACTGTACTTTCATATGTGTGTGTGTTCTTTTGGGCTTGTTTGTCCTTTCACTGAGAAATGCCCAGAGAATTTAGAAACAATTGTTTTTTTTTTTTTTTTTTTTTTTT
>NW_019154103.1:16177664-16182664 GCF_002288905.1 Enhydra lutris kenyoni
TTTTTTTTTTTTTTTTTTTTTTTTTTTTTTTTTTTTTTTTTGAAGAAAGTTGTATCTTTGTCATTCAACTGGCTGGCTGCAGATTTTTGGGGTGAAAGACAGAATCTGTGCTGTAGTTTTATTTTCCTATTAAAGAAATGCAAAATGCCAGGAGTAGAGAACTCCCCTTTTCTCCATGGGAGACAATCCTTGAATATCATCTCCTTACTGCAAGCAACTGAAAGTCTAAAATTTCCAGCTGATGAGCAGTTCTCTTCATCGATCACTATAAGGTTTTCCATGATTGAACTACTTACTAAAAGCCAAAACTTATCTGCTCCCTGTATATATAGTGCACAAGGACGGAGGAAAGCAGATCTGAAATTTGATTGAAAATACTTTAGAGGGGACACCTGGGTGGCTCAGTTGGTTAAGCGGCTGCCTTTGGCTCAGGTCATGATCCCAGCGTCCTGGGATCGAGTCCCACATCGGGCTCCTTGCTCAGCAGGGAGCCTGCTTCTCCCTCTGCCTCTGCCTGCCTCTCTGTCTGCCTGTGCTCGCTCACTCTCTCTCCCTCTGTCTCTGACAAATAAATAAATAAATTCTTTAAAAAAATAAAAAGAAAATACTTTAGAGTGCCAAATGTGTGTGTGTGTCAGCTTTAGTGTATATATCCCGTTGAGTGGTTACTATTTGAAGCACTTGCATTGGTACTGCATCTGCTAGAGCTCAGCCCACCCTTGCAGCTACGAGCGGAGCTTCAATTATCTTTATCTCACCACCAACAAAGGATTTATTAATTAAGATAATTGACTTTAGAAATGATTACTCATTCGTGAAATAAGTGATGTTCAAGATATGTGTACTGTCTAGAAATGTTACACACTCATCTCTGCCCTTGCATGAACAGGGTCGGAGAGTCTAATGACTTCTGTAGCCTTTCCTTTCTATTTGTTTCCATTTCTCTATGGAATGGCACTCTGCACCTGGAATTTTGTCTAGGTGTGTAATGAGACATGCATGGAGAGGCTCTTTGAGTTAATCCAACTCTATAAGCCAAAGACTGCGACTAGTCTCCAATGATTCTTCTTCCATGCATGGTATGGTTAGGGTGACTAGAAGGAACAGGAACTCAAACTTTATTGCATTTATAGGAAATGTTGTATAGTCACATAATAAAAGGCACATGTGGCAGAATTTGGTTTCAGTGTTGCAAATTTGAGGGAAGCGAATATTTAGGTTATATTTACCTATAACTTTTGGAAGCCAACCTTTAAGTAAAAGAACCTCACAATTGTGGATAATCATGTTGGTTTAGGTCAGCTCACAATTATTACAATGAAAAAGTCCCGTTTGGAAAGGGAAGGGAAGCATGCCTGGTGATGGGCAGTTCTCTGCTAGTTTGTTTGATTAATTGTTCAGTTCCCTACAAACTAGTAGAAATTCAGGTTGTTTTTACCTGTGAAAATACACCTCTAAAGATCTTGCCTACATGGAATCTTAAACCTGATAATCTTGACTCTTGGGGTGGGCCTGCATGTTCTGAACTTTGCTCCTATTAAGGGCAGCAACCTTGAAGCTAGTTGGAATGATAGGATGCTGGGGGCAAGGCATTTGGTTCCATTATTCCACAGAACCCTCTTAAGGAAATACACTGCTTGACAAAGTTTATGACATAATCTTATCTGTTTCTAAGCCTACCATTCTTTTGAATAATCCTTTTATTTTAGAACACTTTTAGATTCATTGAGAAATTATGAAAGCAGTGCAGAGAATTCTCCTATAACTAGTACCCAAGTTTCCCTATTATTAACTTCTTACTTGAGCGTGATATATTTGTTACAGTTAATAAGCTAATATTGATACATTATTATTAATTAAAGTACATACTCCATTCAGATTTCCTTTGTTTACAGGATCTCATCTGGGAAACCACCACTCTCCTTAATCCCCATGTTTCCTAGTCTCTTTTCCTCTTGGCTATGATAGTTTCTCAGACTTTCCTAGTTCTTGATGACTTTGACAGCTTTGAGGAGTGCTAGTTAGATACTTTGTGAAACATCTCTCAACTGATAGTTTTCTTTTTTCTTTCTTTCCTTGAGAGACAGAAAGAGCATGTGAGTGGGGAAGGGCAGAGGCAGAAGGAGAGGATGAAAGAGAATCTTGAACAGGCTCCACATCCAGCATGGAGGCTGACTTGGGGCTCCATCTCGGGACCCTTAGAGCATGACCTGAGCTGAAATCAAGTCAGAGGTTTACCTGACCGAGCCACCCCAGGTGCTCCACAACTGAAAGTTTTCTGTTTCTCTCATGATTAGACTGGTAGTATGAATTTTGGGAAGGAAGATGATCTGTTTTCATCACATCTTATCAAGAGTACATACTACTAAAAATGAGTTACTACTGTTGAAGTTAACCAGTCACTCAGCTAAGGTGGTGACGGTTAGAATTCTCCATTGTCAACTGTTTTTCCTCTCCTTTAGAAAGAAGCTACTATGCACAAACCGTACTTAAGTAGCAGAAAGTTGTGCTCCACCTTTTTTGATAGTGAAGTATCTCCATAAATTATTTGGAATTTTCTGTGTTGGTGATTTGTCTATTCTCCCCTATTTATTAATTGAATCATTTATTTATATGGGTATTTTAAAATTCTTTGTCTTATATCCAATATTTACTTATTATGGTGCTTATCTGTTCTGGCTTGACCATTGGAGATGCTAGGTTTATCTTGTGTATTTCTTGTCTCAGTTCTAGAAATAGTCATTTTTTTTTCAAGGATCCCTTTATTGGACTTTGCTTGGAATTGTGTTGAGCCTATATATCAGTTGGAAAGAATTGACATATTAATAATAAATTTTCCTATGTATGAACATAGACTATCTCTGCATTTATTAAGATCTTATTTGGTTCCATTCATAGCACTTTGTTGTTTTCCTTCTTTAGATCTTGTCATATTTTGTTAGATTTACGCCTAAATGTTTTCTTTCTTTCTTTGTTTTGGTGCTAGTGTAATGGTATTGTGTTTTACATTTTAGGTTCCAATTGTTTATTGCTGGTATATAAAAAAGCACTTGTCTTTAGTATATTAACTTTGTATCCTGCAACCTTTCTATAATCATTTATTAGTTCCAGAGGTTTTTCTGTTGATTCTTTGGGATTTCCTACATATACAATCATATCATCTGTGAACAAAGACACAGATCTTTGTTCCTCTCGAATCTACATATCTTCTATTTCCTTTTTTTTTTCTTATTCTTACTACATTAGCTAGGATTTCCAATACAATATTAAATGGAAGTGGTGTTAGTAGCATCCTTGCCTTGCTTCTGATCTTAAAAGGAAACATTTCATTTGTCACCATTAAATATGATGTTAGCTGTAGGTTAATTAGAGTTGCTCTTTATTAAGTTGGAAGAAGTTCCCTTTCTTCCTAGTTTGCTGAGGGTTTTTCTCATGTATATAGCTTTTTGTTACCCTCATGGGTGAGACAAGAACACTAGAGGAGGCTGAAATGGGACAAATATCCTTCCACTGTGCTGAGATAAGTTCAAGCGAAGTCTCTGCTCTTGGGAAGAGGTCTTTGTTATACAAAATGCTTTGGGCATAGTCCATAGTCTCTCTCTGCCACAACTATGGAGAGGTTTTTCTTGAATTTTCACCATAAGAACCTATTGGGGTCCACAAAAGTCATGAGACTCTGGGGGCTCCCTTCAGCCTGAGGCCCCCTAGGAGTTTCTCACTTTTATGGTAGTCCACACTCGGGCTCCAGTACTTTGTTGAAATTATCATTTGAGTGTCCTCACCAGTTTATACTCCAGTAGTTCTGTCACAAGAACACAGATCTTTTATAACTTTCTGGATGCTCCTCTCTTTCTGGATTTTGGAATGGCAGTTTTCCCTACAATTTCAGTTCCCTGATGGGTCCAAAAGAGTCATTGACTGGGAGTCCAAGCTTGGTATATATTTTTTTCAGGCATGTTATTTTTAATTGCTTCTATTTGGACTATATAAGCAACTAGTACATATCCAAAGTAAAGAACTGTCAGCCTTTTTAGATTTTGCCTCTGGAGCTGAGGCTATATTTCAAATGTAAGAAAATGGGAAAATCTATGGTCCCTTCATAATGAACATTAGCACAATGTAGGTTCTACAGTCCTAGGAGGCAGCAAAACAGTTCTGTTACTACCCTATGTTAATTGTTGGACTTGTGACTTTTCAATAATTTCTATGGTTCTGATTTTTTGGCTGATGATAAGTTATGTTCAGATAACGTGTATTTACTTATTCAGTACTCTTGTGCTTGGTACCATATTAGATGTTAGGGAAAGAGTCATCATTAAAAAATGAGCCAGATATGAATTTGCCATTATTCTTAGACTAAACAGTGAGGATGAAATAAATGCCCCAGAGTGGACAGATAGAGTGTCACTAGGAAGGTCATTATTGACCAGTAGGGATTGGGAATAGAAGTATAAAAGAGGTGTCATTTGAATTCATTCTTGAAGAGTAGGTAGGATTTGGCCATACTAGAATAGGAAGAATGGGTATGCCAGGCAGAGCCATCTGAATGAACAAAAGGTATACATATTAGAGGAAATTTTAATTTAGTTAAAGAAGGAGAGGAATGGAAAAGAATAAACAACTGAGTATTATGTGCGAAGAGATAACCTTTTATTTTTTATTTAAAAAATTTTTAAAAAGATTTTATTTATTTGACACAGAGAGAGAGAGAGAGAGAGATATCACAAGTAGGCAGAGCAGCAGGCAGTGAGAGAGGGGGAAGCAGGCTCCCTGCTGAGCAGAGAGCCCAATGCGGGGATGGATCCCAGGACCCTGACTGAGATCATGACCTGAGCTGAAGGCAGAGGCTTAACTCACTGAGCCACTTGGGTGCCCCAAGAGATATCCTTTCAAAGATGAATTTCACTTAATGGTAAAACCCAACTTCCAAATGTGGTAGTATTTGCTCCATTTAAAATACTTTTAAATTCATCATGCTATTTTTTACATCACACTCTCTT
>NW_019154103.1:16187664-16270460 GCF_002288905.1 Enhydra lutris kenyoni
GCAAGGTCTAATTGAACAGACGAACCGGCCGTCTTCTAATGGGGATGGCTCAGCATACCTAGATTTATCAGTATTGTAGCAGAATTTGACCGTGTCCATTTGTTGCTCTCTCGGAGCTATAATATATTATGCCATCTCTTCAGGCACTAATATCCTCTATGTTTCAAATATAAATGGACACATCGAAGGGCCTTTTCCTTAGTTTCATAGTGAGAATTATCTGGTAGATCTGTTTTGGGAAAAATCAAACTTTTCAATAAAATCCTTATATGTAACTTAGCATTACTTAATTTTGAGTGCTAATTACAGATTTTGGAAAAATTCCCAATGTTTCTAACTTTTCCTTATTCTGAGATTATTTCTGGAAAATAAAATGACGTGATGCTTTCTATACTAGTGCTCGATCTATATTAGTCCTATATCTATGTTATACTTGTTCTGGGTCCTGAAGAGGACTTTGCATATCATAGTAAGATGATCAAACCAGAGTCTCTGATTTTAGAGCTGTTGACAGCCTGAGACCATATTGCCTCTCAGCAACTAATTATTATTTTCAGGGGGAGTCCCGATTGGGAGAAACATTCATTTTTCTATTCATACCTTTTCAGTAAACAGGAAAGATTCCTTAACAAAGCCATCCTTGCTGCATGAAGACTTATTTTAAAAATAAAACTTGGTAACACTTGCAAATAGAATGTTTCAGTGGTTAAATTCTTGAAGAAACGCAAGTCATAAAAATTTCAGCCTCAAAAGATTTTAATGTGGGGCACCTGGGTGGCTTAGTTGGTTAAGCAACTACCTTCTGCTCTGGTCATGATCCCAGGGTCCTGGGATCGAGTCCCATGTCAGGCTCCTTACCCAGCAGGGAGCCTGCTTCTCCCTCTCCCTCTGCCTCCTGCTCTGCCTGCTTGTTTTCTCTCTCTGTCTGTCAAATAAATAAATAAAATTGAAAAAAAATTTTAATGTAATCATCTCTGATAACTTCAATCTCCACTTAAATTTTTTTTTACAATTTTAGTTAGAAAAATAGAATTTTGTTCTGTAACTCATTGTCTACAAAAATATGCATTTACTAAAGTCATCCACATATGTCCCATTGCTACCTTTTTTACCTTTTTTTGTTTGTTTATTTTTGCCATCTGAGGTTAAATGTATTTTTCCAAGGTTCTCCAGGTCTGTGTGCCACACCATAATTCTGGTAAAATAATGTATTCCTTTAAAGGAGCGCTCCTAATTCTTATGTATGTCATAAGTTTTCATATCAATTTGATATGGATATGTACAGTAATAGACATTAGAGACATTTGAGATATCCAGCTTATTGCTATTTTTAATGTATCTGTAGCTTGCCATTTCTGTATTATCTTAACCCAAAATAGGGGTTTACAAAAATGGGTCATTTCTGTTCATATCTGGGCACAAGAAGGAAGACAGTTTAAACCATTTACCTTTTTAAGTTAATTGTCAACTTCTTTTTATCTGAAAAATTTTTTATGCATGAATCAGATTTAGAACTCACAGAATTGTCAAAATGAAGGCTTGAAAATGTCACTTAACTTAGTGACATTATTAAAATATGCTATTGATTTTTTAAATTCAAATAAAAGCACCTTTGACACAAACTTCACATTATTATTCTTGGTTTTATCATGAAAATTGCTGGTAACACATTCTTTAAGTTTTGCCAAAGCATCTCCATTATAATCTTTACAAAGAACAGTGTGAAAAATGAAGAGCTCTGAGTCTGGATGAAGTGGACTTTCATATTGAAAGAGTTGAGTGGTCAAGTGAATTGAGGTGACCTGTCACTCTGCCTACTGACTGCAGACATGTGCTCACGAGAAGTTTACTGTCATGTTGGGATGCACCTGGCTGTGGGCTGTCTGCCTTTTCAAGATGTCCTGAAAGCAGCAATATGAGCTGGTGATGTTCATTCTGTAGCATCAGAGCACACGGTGTGGCGGTTTTCCCAATCTACGACTGCTACTTGAAACACAAAGGAAAACACTTTTCCCCTTTTAATATTATAGTGATTAAAGTGGTTTTAAAGAAAGAAGACCTAAAATTTGAAACCAGATATGTAAGACAGCTTTAAATTATGTGATTCACACTTAACGCCAGATGCTGCTAGAGGAATTCCTTGGTTTCTCATTAACATGGAGCAGTCCCCTTAGACTTCACACATAGTGGCCACTCACAAGCACATACACATTCATGTAAATGCTAGGAACAATCAACTGTGCTACCAACCGTACAAGTTCCAACAGAGGATTCAAGAAAACAATTCATTTAAAGGAGATGAGCTACCATTAAAAAGCTTTCCTCCCTTTGCAAGCCTTGATATACTTGGAGTGAATGTCCTTAATGAACTTGGCTAATTGTTTTGTGGTGTTATTTCTGAGATTATTCAAAATCCATTTAGGAAGGCGCTGCTTAGACATGGATACGATTAAGAACTTTCCAGGTGAAAGTGTGATGATGGCAAAATATTAATTTCTATTGATAAGTGCCTTTGTGTACTCTGTAGAGTGCTTGTATTTATAGAATTGTAGTTTAAATGGTCACATGGAGATTTAATAAGCATTTTCAAGTCACATTTTACTTTATTTTTAAATTATAGATTCCTCTCTGATTGTGCCTTTGTCTATAGATTGATCTCTAGTTTTCCTTTTATTCATTTATTTTTTTGTCATTTATTGCATTTACCCACATGGTCATTTGTTGTGTTCTATGAGTAGACCGCTTTAGTAGGTTTTGAGTCTCCAATTACAATTCAGGATTAGAAAGGATCTGGTTGGTTGATGTCAGATCCTTGATGTTTTTGTGCAGACACTAGAGGACTTCTTTGGCTTTAGCAAACCCCAAAACATGAGGCAAACTGGAGAGTTTATTAGGTGTACCATAAATATGGATATTACTAAAAATATTCTCTCTTAACTAAAATCAATAATGCAACACAGCCCATATCTTTATATTTGCATTTCTAGCATGCAGTTTACCTATCATGCACTTAGTAATTACTTATGATTTCTCTATTTCTCCCTTGCTAAATCTATGTATTTATAACTCATTCACTTTTCTTTCTCTTTGGTTTTACTGAGGAAAACACATCTGAATCAGTTAATGGAGAAGATAAGTTTTACCCTTGTCCCAGTAAATATAATACTGAATGAATAGTTTTAATTTAAAAGAGACTATAGGAAACTCCTATGCTCTAAAAGAGCATAACTTAGAGGTTATGCTTTAATTAAAGTTATTTTGCTTTCAAAGAGAATGTAATCACTGTGAGGGTAAGTATGCCATGCAGTTTCTTTCCTTTTAGTCCTTGTAAGTCATGATTCTGCTCATAGTATCAGAACATTGACCGACCTGCAAAATATATTCAGCCTTGCAATGTATAGCTTTTTCTAAAAGCTAAATGGGATAATAAGTGGTTAACAGATTACTCTTACCAAGGAAGGAATGTTTAGAAAGAGAAATTTAAAAATTACCTAATCTGAAATTGAACATTTCTTAGCATTTAGTCTAGTCACAAATTGAAGTTATCCCTTTTCAGGAACATTTATGAAAATAAAATGTTTTTATCACCATCACCATCTAATAAGGGACTGAATACATGCATGACTGTATAGGGGTTAAATAGTTCCTCTGAAAGCTTTTCTTCCTTTTTAATCTAAAGAAATGACTTTCACATGGAGAGAATTACAAAAGAACATATTGATAGGAAAAATGAAAGATGTTGTACAAAAAGCATGGATCACAGATAAATTTATATTGAAGTCAAGTGGGTTGTTTATTTCTGGCAGTAGAGTAAGTATTGACTATTGAGATATTAGGCTCAAGGAGATCTTGGGTTAATGTCCCTTAAGTGATTGAAACTACTTGGAGAAGTAGTGTCTCAGGCAATTTTTGAAGGGAAAAAGATGTCTAGATCTTGGGAATTTGGTAAAGGGGACATAACGAAGAAGCTACGCTTTAATACATTCTTTGTTAGGAATTAGGTTATGAGAAAGATGAGGTGCAGGCAATTTAATATATCAAAACATTTGGAAGCTTATACAGTATTTTTAGAATTAAAATGATGAGAGAAAGGAGAATAGATGCATTAAAAGATAGTTTAAAAAACACATAAATTTGCAAAGAGATTCCATGATGAGTAAAATATTTAGGAATTACTCACTTTTCCCTCATGTCAATGAACCAGATGATGAATTCAATTGTTCAATCAGGAGAAACATCTCTATACTTAAAAAAAAAAAGTATTCTAATGGAGAGAATATTACCAAAGTTTAATTTAAAGAAATCATCCTGTACTAAGCAAATAATTTCTCATGCTATCTTCCTAACATCATTCAAATGTACTTTTGTAAATTATACTCTTCCCAGAACTATTAAAATAATCTACTAATTCTGATCCTAGTTACAGCTGTCACTTAATCTATTCCTGATAAATTGTCACACTTGTAACTTTGTTCTTTTTCTCAGTTTAAAATTGCGCAATGTTAGTGAAATGTTTAGACAAGTAACCTTATGAAGGAAGAAGTGTAGGTTAAAATAAATGTAACATTATATAATTTGTGTTGTCTCTCCAAATAGTTTAAAAATAAAAGAGAATAAAATTACTCATTTGACATTTCAAAGCATTGAAATAAGCCTTGATCATACCTATAGTTATCATGAACTCCCACGATCTACTGCGGGAAAAAAAAAATCTTTACTTATAGTTGGAATTCATCATTAACAGGTGTAACAGCTGTATTTGCTAATTTTTTGAAGCACCTTTTTTTCTCAGTTTTTTTTCCTGTTTGAATACCATTGTATGCTTTTCATATTTAGTACACAAATCTGCAAGTTTAGATAGAATATCACTTGGAGAAATCATCATAAAACTAGGAGAATGGGGATGTGTATGAATGCCGTATATATTCACATAAATGGGAAAGCCTAGTTATTTTTTCCAAATATTTTAAACATTTGGATAACTGGTATATATGAATGAAGAATTGGAATTTAGGGCTGAATGTTTCAGTCTCTGTACAGATGATTTTCCTCCCATCCACATGGATCACATTTGCTGTCTTGTTGGGAGTCCTTTGATTATAATAGCAATATTTGAGCTGTACATATTACTGTTTCATTTATGACTAAAATATTAGGGATTCTCTTCCTTCTGAATTGCCATTAGCAAGTTAGAGATTTCTGAATAGAATGTATAATTTGCCTTAAAGCCTTTGTGCCTGCCTGCGTTTTGAGGTAGATATTTATTAATGCACTGCAACTTAGCAACAATTGTGTGTCTCCAGTGTCCGCACACCAGCCGTAGCACTCTGCAGCTGTACTGGTGTAGTTTGCATTCAGAGAGAATTGGCCTCCGAGTGTCAGAGAGAATGCATTCAAAGGTGCCCCACATATGGCTGTTGGTAGTGATAATAAAATGAGGGCTATAATTAAATGCAGTCAAAGAGTTAAAGCTAGAAATCAAATACATTTTAGTTTTTCTGTGATAGAATGCAATCGCTATTGCTTCTTAAAAATAGGATTATAATTTAAATTGCTTTCTCATTTGATTTATTATTCTGAATATGGAGAGATTTCTTTGTATATTTTTGAAGATCTGAAGGGAAAAAGTGGAATGGAAACATCTGGATCACATCACAGATTTTTAGTAGCAATAAATGGTTCTGTCAGATTCCCAGGGAAGGAGAATGACTAGCAGAGTCAGCAGTCCTCACCCTAGTGTTCCTCCTGGTCGCAAGGATGAGCTATAGAAAAGTCACTAATTTGATAAGTACAAACATGCCATTCGGAAATTATCCCCCTGACGCTACTTCCTGGGTCTTTCATAGTTTCACGGAGTAGGGCTTCTCAATTTGAGATACAGGACTGAAAACCTGTCCCTTGACCCAGTTATTCCTGATGGATTCAGATGTTTTGCATCACCAAATCGAAATGGTTGTCATTTTCCGTGCGTGAAAGTTAAACTCCATCAGTAAAAAAGAAACACACCCTGAGGTGGACAGCAGGAAGGATTGAAAAACACAAAGTCATTTTCCAGAAAGCAAAATTATTATGAAACCAGATATGGGTAATAATTACATGGAATAAGGGTACTTGAGGAGTATAAAATATGATTTGTGCCAAATCAGGTAACTGGAATAGTTATTCAGCAAGCTCACTTGAAGTTTCAGCATGACATTTGTGGTTGAGGCTGAATTTTTTTCTGAGGTTGGCCTTGAATACAAATTCATGTTTTAATAAAGTAAGTTCTAAATATTGAATATTTTTATTTGACATAGTTAAATGTTACAAGTTACTCTTATTTTGTGGGCAATTTTAACTAATTTTAACTAATGCCCAACATGCAGAAAACTATTTGTATTTAAGAATACAGTACCATTCATCTTAATATTTCACTTGTGAAAAAGATTATTTTGTTATTTTTTTTAAATGATTTTATTTATTTAGTTGACAAAGAGAGATCACAAATAGGCAGAGAGGCAGGCAGAGAGAGAGAGGAGGAAGCAGGCTCCCTGCCGAGCAGATAGCCTCATGCTAGGCTTGATCCCAGGATCCTGGGATCATGACTGGAGCCGAAGGCAGAGACTTAACCCACTGAGCCACCCAGGCGCTCCTATTTTGTTATTCTTTAAGAAAAAAGTCCTTAAAGAAAAATTGATATTTAGAGTTTTAGTTTCATGAGGAAGAATTTTTAAATGTTTCTGTTTTACTGTGTCTAGTCACATTATGATTTATACACTGTCAATCTCATAATCTTAAAATAATTGCACAAACACTAAGTTGGGTTAAAGAAAAAGATTCCATTAGTTTTCTACTATGCTTATCCTCGGTGCCATTAGAAAATCGGACCAAAGTTCCCATTTACTGTGTCTATGCAATAAATCCATTCTCCCTCAAAGTATATTCCAAATGTAAAAATGAAAATAGACATTTATATGCAGTCTGAGCTAGAAAGAGGTGCTGATACTGTAATTAATATTGTACCACAATATCTTTTTAATCTATCATGCTGCCTTTTGCCCTTTATGGTATGTCAGAGAGGAATGTAATGAATGAGTGTGTCTGTGAGTATCAGTTTGAATTTGGTGAAAAGAGAGGTAACATGACATTTAATGTGATTAAGGCAGGTATAGATTCAGGTTTATTAGCCCTCACACAATTAAAGGTAAAACCAAGAGGATAAAACATCAAATATTTTTTCAAAGATTTTTTTCAGAATTTATTTTAAAGCTCAATTTGCTTAGAGGCGTTTGACTATGTTTAAGAATTAACAGGATTCCCTGACTTTGTAATGTTTCCTGGGAAGATAAATCACAATAGTAAAACATCAGAATATTCAACATTTTAGGAGATAAATGAGGGATTTATTATTAAATCAGAAAAGAATTGGCATAAATCTGTCTTAAAACAGCTGTTTAGAGGATTAGCATAGAGTGTCTTTTCAAGTCTAGGAGAATAATTGTTCTTCATTTTTCATATCAGAAGGGGGCACTAGTGGTCCACTTTTAATAACAGGGAAGCTCTTTTGTTATATGGCATTGGATAATAAATAAGTATCATTTTCTATTTAAGGTTAAGACAATCGTATGAACAATTAAGAGTGTAAATATCTATTGTTAAGTTAAAAATTTAAATAATTAAAAGTTTGTATGCAAATATAGTCTTTCCCCTTTTCTTTTCATCGAAGGATTATAGCACAAAATTAAGAAGTTTTGTTGTAAGAGTACCATTTCTTATTGTTTAATGACTACACTAATGACTGGAGTGATGGAATAAATTAATTTTGTGCACACACACACACACACACACACACAAACACACACACACTTTCAGTGAAGTTTACCTTATTCTCTCAGCACTCAGCAAACTGGAGCCAACACCCACAGTAAGAACACTTTACTCTTTCTATAACTTGTCATTCAGTATTTATTTCCAGTATCAATTATGACTTAAAATAAATTAACATAATTCATTATCTTATAATTTCCAGTTTGATTAGACAAATGGTCCATGTGCATACTTAATGGATGATTGTGCTTTACATCTCTCTAGATCTCCATTAAAAGACAAGCTGCAAAAGTAGTGGTTAAGCTCATCGGCTGACATGTCTCTGTGTCCAGATCATCTGTTTAGAATAAGTGTAGCTGGACACTGTAGTATTCTAAATCCACAAACGGAGTAACTGAAGAATTTCAAAGATACTGCCAGATATGGGGTAGTTGGCCTCAGTGAAGGTTTAAAAGGCAGGGGCACAAGTACCTAAAGAAAGACAACAGATGAAAGCTGGCAGCCTCTTCATTTATAGACAGTACACTTTTCTGAATTTAGCAAGACTACCCCTCCCCCCCAGAGCCTTCCATGTAAGTGTGAAGATGTTGAGACATGCATTATGTTTTACATTTTTGGTTAAGTTTTGCAGAAAATCATATGGCTAAGTAGTACTTGTATTCTAATGGAAAAAGGTGTGAGGAGAAGCCCTCCAAAAATGAAATCCACTTGTCAGTTTGCATTTGACATGTTTTATTACATAGTAAAATCTGTCAGCTAAAATTTTAGAGATTTACACCTAAGTTGTGACTGAAAACAGGTAATTGTCCTTTCAAAACAGGTATTTTGAGTACATAAATGGAAATTTGGGTAGCTGCATGGTTGTAGTGTTATCTATTTTGCTTGCAAAGTGAATTTGAAAAATTTAAGAATTGTTGCTGGTATTTAAAAAATACTAGGGATACTTGAGAATGAGAACTTAGGAAACCTGCTCTGCAACAACACTTTACAGATACATATTTGAATACTGTTCAGTCAACTCATTATGCCATTAGTACATATTAAACAGTGTACTTTGCCAAGATTTCATAATGCACTTTAAGTATTTAATGAGAAAATGTAAGAGTACATTTCTATTTGATTAGTATTAATAAATAAAGCTTCATCTCCAGTTAACACAACTTTTTTTTTTTTTTCCTTTCAGGATATTTATTTTTTCCCTTAAAGCTGAAACAATTGTACTGAGCTTCTGAAGCTCAGTCGGGAATTATTTTCCAGAAAAAAAAAAAAAGGGTAGGGGAGAATTTCCTTGCTTTATCAGGACTCGCTCCAGTTTCTTTTGGATCTATGATTTTGAAAGGTTGTATTTACTCTGCTATCTCCTGTGTCCTGAATAAGAGAGAGAGGAGAAGAAGGGTGGGAGGAAGGAAAGAAAGAAGTGGAAGTATCAGAAGGAAGTAGAGATGAAAAGAAAGAAAAAGAGAGAATGCGTTGGAGAAGTATATACATTTTGATGAGTTGACACTGGTAGTTTTTTGGTACTAACTAAGGAACAGCGGGATCCTGGCAGCAGGTTTAAGATAACACATCTCAACTTTCAGAACAACATGATTTAAAGAAACGGTGTGACTCAGAGGATAGTTTTGGCATTGAGTTTGTGAGAAAAGGAAGTTTTGCTTTTGTATTGCTCTTCAGATATAAGAGAAAGTTCTGTTTCTGCCAACATAGATAAAAAAGCTATCCAATTATTACAACGCCAGCTTTCTCTTTACAAATATCAAGTGTAATTAAAGCAAAAAGCTAAATATTATAGAGAAAATAAGATGGAAAATATTGGCTGTTGGAAATTGGCTTGGTATGGGCTTTGTGGATGGATGGCATTTACTAAATTGTACCAACTCTGCTTTACGTTTTTAGATAGCGTTAAAGGCTGAATTATTGATTTGCCTGTTCTTCAACATTAGAGGCAGCCACAAAAGGATATATCATCTGCTCAAATATTTTTCCCCACCTATAATTTTTCGTCAATCTCTTCTACAAATAGTTTGTGAATGGTTGTGGACTAACAGCTCCCCTTGTATGTGGTGTTTCTGAGTGTGTTTTTTTAAAACCATAATTTCTGATGGGCCTATTCGATAATCTCTGACCTTTGTCTAGAGGGTTAAGGCTAATTTGTGTGGTCCCCTTACTGGTATTTTGCTATTACTCAAGTTTCTCTGCTTTCCTTTAATTCCTACTTAAATATTTTCTCATTTTTACCCTCAAGCAAAATGTCAGATTCTGTTTTTTTTTTTTAAGATTTTATTTATTTATTTGACAGACAGAGATCACAAGTAGGCAGAGAGACAGGCAGGGGGCGAGAAGCAGGCTCCCTGCTGAGCAGAGAGCCCGATGCAGGGCTTGATCCTAGGACCCTGAGATCATGACCTGAGCCAAAGGCAGAGGATTTGACCCACTGAGCCACCCAGGTGCCCCAGAATGTCAGATTCTTGGCAGACAAAACATTGCATCTTTGAATAAAGGAAGGCCGTACCTGATTCAGCATTTCATCTGTCTATTTAGTAATGTGTATCCTTTGGGCCTTCTGTAGATATGGAGTGACCACTTGAACTAGTACATTGTTAACTGACAGTAGCAGAGTGTATGTGTGTGTGTGTGTGTGTATGTGTATATATATACACACATATATATATGTTTTCTATTACATGTGTGTATGTATAACTTTTATGCAGATCAGGGCCCGTGAACATTCTTCTCTTCTTACACCCTCCTAGATATGGCTCCAAGTGGCTGATAGGAAAAGAAGTGAAATATGCAACTGCTAAACAAATATGGTAAACCTACCTAGATGTCCCAAAATGAAAAACTGCCTGAGGTATATTGATTGAGTTTAAAAAAAAAAGTCATGGGAGAGTATGTGTAATATGATTGCATAGATTTAAAATATTTAAAATACTAACATATCGAGAAGGATATAAAAGAAACTGTCAATAATAGTTGTCCCAGAAGAGGAGAATTGGGAGGGAAAAACAGAACAATTTAAAATGCATATCTTATTAAAAATAACGATGCAGTGATAGTGGTTAGATTCATCTAAAAAGCTGAGTGGCTTTTGTCTTTCCATTTCATTTTTATGTGATGGCAAAAAAAAACTAAATGGGCCTTAAAAATATTTTATGAAAGTGTCTTCTAGAATCAGAAGAACATAGAACTACTTAGAGGATGAGGAAGAAATTATAGAATTGATTTGTTATTAGCAAGAAGTTGATACTACTGAATCAACTAAACATAATCTCTTTCTTCCCCCACCCCTCCCCCATCCCTTGGGATGTTGTTCCCTAAGTAGGCACTTGGCCTTCCCAGTGAGGTTTGGACATTTTTAGTCAGCTACGGGGTTGCTGATATTTGTGATGATGAGGGTAGGGTTGAGAAGAGGTGGGTGGGTGGGTGTGATACCTGGAGACTCAATTACAAAATCCTTAGGCAAGATCAGAAAAGCAAGTCCTTTGGCATTTTTTGGAAAGGCACCAGGTAGAAGAGTTTGTATTTAAGGAATGGAGATAATTGGGGGAAAAAAAAAGTGTTTTGGTGACTGAAGTCATTGGTCACTCTGGAGGGGAGGGGCTTAATATATTTTCATCTGAATATAATAAGTTAGTTTTGCACACTAGTCAAAGAAAATGAATCTTAAAAAATCCCCAAAACTAAAATTTATCTTTTTTCTAAATTCAAGCAACATTTTATACATTGAATTTGCTACTTGGAATTAAAAAAATACATCAAGAGTCTTAAAATTTCTTTGGTACTTCATTTGAAGTTTAATACCTGTCTAGTTTGATAAAGCAGAACCTTTGCTTTTGACCTCCTATATTCTGCCTCTTACATTACATTTTCTAGATTCTTATGTCCAGAGAGATACAGAAAATCCTAGAGCTTGATAATAGAAAATGTTTTGGATAACTTTTTTTTTTTTAAGAAATTTCCCCTTGTTTCCATAGTTTTATAGTCCTCATTGTGCCTGAATTATTCCCATGAGCTCAGGCCTTATCCCCAGTCACCACTGAAGAATAACACATTTTTATTCAGCTTTATATCCCAAAGATTTGTTGGAAAAACTGAATTCCTTTCCCATTGAATAGACCTCTCATCTCCTACATATTCTCAGTTATTACTTCACTTTTTTTTTTTTTCATCAGTGATTCCATATAGAAGTGATCTTTACTGGCTGTAAATTTAAATTCCGATGACAACTTCCTCCCCAAAAGTGGGAAATGTATTTCTGAATAACAAAACTTCCCATAATGTAACACATGGTTGTTGAAGTTACTGCTTTGATACGCATTTCTCTGTGTAACTGTAAAGGAGCATATTGTTGCTCATGCATTTTGGTTTGCGTCATGTCTCTGAGGATGAGAATTTGTGCATTCTGTTATTATTCTGTATAAGACCAAGAGACTGTCCTAGCAAGATTATGATATTAAATAGATTAAATACAATGATATTATTCAAAATGTCACTGTATATATTTTTATTTACATATTTTTGTTTATAGACCCATGACATTTTACTTTCTAATATGCTGCATTCTCAAATTCTCCCAGCTCTTCTGAGAAATAGTTTATGAGTTCACACACTTAACAGCAGATCTAAAGAACATGTCCATGGAAATGTAAATGTCCAATGTCCATGGAAATTCAAAGAAGATATAAAACTGGAACTTGTTCTGTTTTATTAGTTCCACCTAAGACTTTAAGACTGAGATTAGAGCAGATACCATATATTCCACATTGGAAGGGAAGGTGCCGAACTTTGATGTCACATATTCTGTGAGCTTGGGACATTTGTCAGCATTGGTACACATTCAGCTCTAGGCTGTATAAAAAGTGGTTTAACAGAGTGATGAAAAGTTCTGTAAGTTCAGGAGACTTCTTTGCAGAGAGTTGTCAAGGTGGGAACAGGAACGAATAAGAATTAGAAAGATTTCCACAGATTAATAAGGAAAAAGATATTACCTATTGGGAAAAGGATACAGATGTACAGACAATTCAGAGAGGAAAAATCCCAAGTAGTCAATAAAAATTATGCAACATTCCCATCTGCATTATCAACTGGGTTAATTAATGTCAGTTAAAGCAAAAACAAGATATAACTTTGAACTTTTTTTTTAAAAAGATTTTATTTATTTATTTGACAGACAGAGACCACAAGTAGGCAGAGAGGCAGGCAGTGGTGGTGGGGTGGGGGGAGAAGACTCCCTGATGAGCAGAGAGCCAGATGTGGGGCTGGGATAATGACCTGAGCAGAAGGCAGAGGCTTAACCCACTGAGCCACCCAGGCGCCCCAACTTTGAGCTTTTTAAATTGGCAAAAAAGGAGAAGTCTAAGTACAAATATTGGCCAGGTTGTGGGGAAGTAGTAACTGGGCTGGTAGGAGTGAAAATTGGCGTAATCGCTTTAGAGGGCAAAAATCAGTAAATTTTTGTAGATGGATATACCGCAAGGCCTACCGATTCTACTTCTGGCTATTTATACTAAACCTGTGTTGTCCAATGTGATAGGCACTAGTCACATGTAGCTATATAAAATTATATTTAACTTAATTAGAATTAAATAAAGTGAAAAACTCAGTTCCTCAGTCACATGAAACACATTTCCAGTCCTCTGTAGCCATAGCACAGAGCATTGCCATCATTGTGGAAAGTCATATTGGATGGTGCTATCCTTAAGAAAATTCTTCCCATGTACACAAGGAGAAGTTGTTCATTTCAGTGTTATTTTATAATATCAATCTATATGTCCATTCGTGGTGGAACAGAAAAATAAATTATGATATATTCACACAATGGACTGTTATATAGCAGTTAAAATAAATGAACTATCTCTAACTTTTATAACTTTGGTAACTCCAGAAAATGTATTAAGTGAAAAAAGTGACTTTGTGAATGTTATGTAGAGTAGGATCCTATTTATATATATTATATACAATACATGTATAATATCTATATACATTTAAAACTAGCACAAAATATTTCTACACACTCTTGAGTGAATGAGTATGTGTGTGTGTGTATGTGTGTGGCATCTTTCTCTCTTTCTCAAAACGTGGGTAGGCTGGATTAGCACCAGTTACATAATAAAGATTACTTCTGTGGTGGGTGAGAAAGAAGAAAATTGTCCTGGAATTGTGACTTTATGTGAGAGTTTACATATTTTGATCTGAAACATAGATGTAATAAATGGTGGCGTTTGTTCTTTTTTTGTAGGGACCAGAGAAATGTTGTTTATATTGTCTTTTGCAGCTTTCTGTATTTTAAGTTTTTCAAAATGATGGTAAATGGACTAGATGATATAATATATACAAATTATACATAAAAAACTGAAATGTATTGCCATTATTTATTACTAAAATATAATAATATTAATAAGATGGAAAACATAATATTACAATTGACCTTTGAATAACATGCATTTGAACTGTGCAGGTCCACTTATACCTGAGTATTTTTTCTAATAAGTATAGTACTATAAATGCATTTTATCTTCCTTATGATTTCCTTAATAACACTTTCTCTTCTTTGGTTTACTTTATTGTGAGACTATAATATATATATAAGATGTTATATATATATTATATATAATATATACAACATACAAATATGGGTTAATTGACTGTTCATGTTATTAGTACAGCTTCTGGTCAACAGTAGACTATAAGTAGTTACGTTTGGGGGGAGTCAAAATTTATATATGGGTTTTTGACTTTGTTGGGATTGGTGCCTCTAACATCCTGAGTTGTTTAAGAGTCAACTGTATGTCAGGGAAAATAAATTCTCAATTATATCTACTAATAGAAGTTGAGCAAATAAGTCCCTAATGTATTAGTGAGTCACTGGAATGCATATTTTATTATTGTTTTACTTATGCTAAAATTATCTTCACATTCCCTAAAATGTATAACTGATTAATGGTCAGAAGATGGTGTAAAAATGTGATAGATGATGAGGAAAATAAAAATTAGAAGGTATAGATGACAAAATAGATAACCAAAAATCAATTATGGTTCTTCTGTGTCTATTACTTTTATATGCAGTGTACTCCCTAAGAAAAATACTGATTAACCAAAGTACTTCAGAGTTTAGGCTGTATTTCTTTCGATAAATGTGCATGTTGATTTTTGTGTGTGTACATTTCTACTCTTTACTACTAGATTTTTCTCTTTTTTTTTTGGGATGTAATGAACATATGTCATTTTGCTAGTTTTAGATGCATAACATTATGTTTTGATATATGTACATCTTGTGAAATAGTTACCACAATAAGTTTAGTTAACCTCCATCAAAATACATAGTTAAAATTTTTTTCTTGTGATGAGAACTTTTAATATCTACTCTTTCTTAGCAACTTTGAAATATATAATAACAGTATTGTTAATATTTCTTTAAGAAATTTTTGTCCCTTTATTGATCTTTATTTTACTCATAGATCCCAGGATTTGCTAGATACTTATAAGACGCTTTCCAAATCAACTATGTTGAGTGATAATTTACAATTAAATTGCATTGATTTTTATTGTAGAGTTTATGAATTGTGACAAATGTATTATCCATGTAACTTACACTACATATAGGTCTATAATCCCTGAATTTGACCTTTACCTAATACTGTATATAAAAATTAGCTCAAAATGGACAAAAAGATAAAAACTGAAACTAGAAAACATCTAGAAAAAAGAAGAAAATCTTTGTAACCTGTGTTACACAAAGATTTCCTAGAGAAAAAAAAATACTGTTAAGAAAACTATTGATAAATTGAACTTCAGCAAATTAAAAACTTTTGCTTTTCATAAGTTACCATTAAGAAAATGAAAATGCAGTTACAGAAAATATCTGATATATCTGGCAAAAGACTTGTATCCAGAATATACAAAGAGTTCTTAAAATTCAATAATGAAACAAGCAACCTAACTAAAAATGAGCAAAAGATTAAAAAGGAGCAAAAAGATTTAAATAAATGAAGGCACATATTGCCAATAAGCATATGAAGGGATGCTTAACATCAGAGTCATCAGAGAAATGCAAATAAAATCCATAATAAGATACTATCATGCATCCACTAGAGTGGATAGAGTTAAGTATAAAACTATACAGCTACTTTGGAAAAGTTTTACAGTTTCTTCTTATAAAGTTAAGCATACTCTTACTATGTGATCCTAAAAATTTCCCCCTAGATATTATAACAGAAAAGGAAACCTATGTCCACAAAATGCTTGTACACAAATATTTATAGTAACTTTATCAATAGTAGCGAAAAGCTGGAAACAACCCATATATTCAAAAGAATATCTTCTGAGTATAAATTATACAATAAATGCTACTACTGCCACTTTCTCCATGCCTTACTATTCTATGGGCATAGAATCAGATAAAATCATGAATGATTCAACCAGATGTTATTTTATCATGTGTAGAGATTTTGTTGTTCGATCATGTAGGAAAGGAGTAAAAAACCCACAATATTATGTTAAATTCAAAAGTCTTTACATTTAGAGTGGTAGATATTTAAATATGAGTGAAGTAATGCAATAGAAAATCAACTAATGCCGCAATTTGAGTAGATTTTATAGACGTATATGGATATGTAGGTTAACTATATTGTGTGATGACTCTAATGTATATGAGGCAAATAAACTCTTTGTTTTTAAAATAACTTAGGTCCATTTATGAAATAGAAGAATTCAGTATGTTTCATCATTTTCACCAAAAGGAAGGAAATCAGCAATGTTGCCAAACTCTCTGGGGCTCGAAGATGCAAACTCAACAATTAGGAAGGTAAACCTTCAAATTGTTTGAAATAGCATAAATATTTTCTTGGTAGGTAAGCATCTGTATTAGTTTCCTATTGATGCTGTGACAAGTTCCCACAAACTTGGTTGCTTAGAACCCCCCCACCCCCCCAATTTTCTTACAGCTCTAGAGGTCAGAAGTGTAAAGTGTGTTTCATTGGGATAAGATCAAGGGGTTGGCAGGATTGGATTGCTTTTGGAGGCTCTAGAGGAGAATCTGTTTCTTTACCTTTTCGAGATTCTAGAGCCTGCCAGAATTGTTCCACTCATGGTTTCCTTCCCCTAACCAGTCTAACCACTGTGTCCATAATCGCAGCTTCCTCTCTGACTTTCCTGCTTCCTTCTCTCTAAGGACACTTGTGATTACACTGGGCCTACCTGAATTGTCCAGGGTTATTTCCCTATCTCAGAGCCTTAGTTTAATCATAACTGCCAAGTTCCTTTGCTATGTAGGATGATATAATCACAGGGTCCAGAGATTAGAATGCGGACATCTTTGGGGGCCATTGTCCAACCTAATAGAACATCTTCTAACCATGGAAGGATTTACAGTTAAGAAAGTTTCAAGAAAATCAAACCTATTGTATTGACAGCTTTTTGAGAGTTAAGAAATATGAGGATACTTGGTACTTTATTTACTTGAACTATTTAAGAGATTTTTGGCCCTTTAGACTAGTAAGTCGGTCTTGCAATCCAATTTAAAATGTGCCATTGAATAGTTGTTTTACATTTGTGACTTTACATTGAAATCTTACCAATTTATATATAGTATCAGAACATTTAGGAGAATGTAAGGTAAACTCTATATTATTTTAAAGAATTACTTCTAAACCTGAGAGAATTTATTATTAAAAATATTTATTCAGCCAGGAAAAGTACTTAAAAGGTAATAAAATGTATTTATGAAGTCAGTTAAGGTGACTAATGAGGTTAAGTTTGTAAATAGGTATACATATTAATTAAAGACCTCCTTAAAATGGATCACTAAAATTGGCTAAACAGTTATGATACTTGTAAGTTAGACTTACAAATTTAAGGAAAATCTTGATTTTAAAATATGTAACTTTAGTAATATATGATTTTTGAAAGGGAAGATTTTTAATATCATGTTGGGTAGTATATGCATGTACGTGAAAGCCATCTGAGCATCAAAACTGTGTTTTCTCTATTGGTAGGCTGCCACTTTTCATCATATTTTGCACTCTCTTGTTTAGGATTATTTCCAGAGTCAGTATGGGGGCCTCATAGCAAAGTGAGATCCTTATTTTGCAGTCATGCAAACAGAGGCATCAGCTTTCCAAAAAATATTAAAAAGAAACAGGGGAATGAATTTATCGGGGTTATCTGTTCTTGGTGAAAGATTTGTAAGTATTATTTCCTTGAATAATAAATGAAATTTCTATTCACTTAAGGTATCATTAGAACTTGGAATAAAATAGCGGATCATATCAGTGGCACTGCGTAAGTTTGCCAGTTTTTGAATGCTTACAGAAAAATGAAAGTTCCCTGAAACTAACATCTCTGTCTGAAATGTTAGGTCAGTGAAGATTTTTCTTTTTAAAAGGAACAATAGTAATAATCATTTATTGGAAAAGCATACTATTCTGTACTGCTTGTTTAAATAAAATACAATTATTCATCATGGAGTTAATTTTCCAAGATAATTTCATCTGAATTGTGTCACTGGAATTAAGCATTTGCTAGTTCTTGAATACTAATATACAATCTATGGTGATCCCCATAGTAGGTGCTCAATACATTATTTTTTTAGAAAATCAAAAATTTTTATATTTTCATTCATGTTTGCATTCATTCATTCAAGTATTTATTCAATCATGAGCTCCTATGGTGAATCAGATATTTTTGCTGAATGCTTATGAAATAAATATGAAAAAGATAACATGTTTGAATTCTGTGTCCTTGTGTTCCTACCAAGCACCAGGAAGTAGGAAAGGAACCCAAATGATAGTTGAAAAGAATTACTTAAAAAAGAAAACAAAACATTATACTAAGTTGACACCAAGGAATAACAACATTTACATTTATTTCTATGAATAGGGCTTATAGAGAGACAGCGAGTGTTTGTTTATTATTTGGTAGATAAAAACAATGTTTTTTTTTTGAAAATTGTCTTGGCCAAAAATTACTATTTGTTCTTATACTTGAAGTCTGTTGTATGAAGGTAGCCATATTTGATTTCTTGAAAACTCCTTTAAAATTTTTTTATGCTGAATGCTTCTATTATTTCACCTTCCTCCATGTGCCCTATAACTGCCATGCCCCTAGAAAAGCATCAACAAAATAAACCCAGGAAAAGAACATATAGGCTGTAGCTCGTCTGGACTCATTTTCATGTAGGAAATCGTAACCAGGTCATTGTTTTCTGTTTTGGAATTTCTTACAAAGATGCATTCACTGTGTGAAATTGTTGCTTCATGATTTTGAACCTAAGACAAAAAGCAGCTTTCAATTCCTGATTATAGCTTCTCAAAATGTACAGTATAATTAATGTTGAAAGAGAGATTATATTCTAAGTCCTTGTTTCACACCCATTCAAACTTTATCTTGTTTTTAACTTTGAGAATTTTAGTCACATTTTCAGAACAAAGGTGAATTTTGTGAGACAGTGAGAAATAAAGGGCAGGTGTATTATAATTGGTATTAATGCCTATGAGAATATTTCACACATTATACTTATGTTTGAATTTTGAGTAGCTAAAAAAGAGGCACTCTTTGATGTTCAGTGATTCAGGGAGGCATGCCCTGTTCATGTTATCTAAATAACTTCCCTCTACCCCAACCCTTTTTTATGTATCAGTGCACACAGGTTCCTTCATTCATATATATCATTACACATTATTTGCTCACTCACTTGGTCTGGGTCCTTGTACTTAGAAAACTAGCTTTGTGAAGCAGGAGCCTCTTCTGTTCTGACTTATAACACATTTAAAATATATGTTTTGAGTGAGTAAATGGAAGAAAAAACAAATAAATCCATTTCCAACTAAAAAAATCGGGTGGACACAATTTGAGGCATTTAATAATGGTTTTAAAAAATTATCAATCACACACAGGTCAAATATTTTTCTTTTGGTTTGTTTCAAGAGATGTTTGGGAAAGCTGTTTTTTGAATCATCTGAAAATTAATAAATATTTTTAGACTCTAGGTGCAGAAAGCTTGCATTTCAAGTCTTGCACACTATTTTCTAATTGTTTTACCCAGTGTTAAATGGTGTATATTTGTTGCCTTGTTGTGGTTGTTTGTGTGGTTCTCAGGAAATAGTTTTAACTAGAGCTATGATTCAAGCTAGGTGTTTGTTGTAAACATGTTTTTTAAATTATTATTACTATATTTAGTCAGCCAGCATATAGTACATTATTAGTTTTTGATGTAGCGTTCAACAGTTCATTAGTTGCATATAACACCCAGTGTTCATCACAACACGTGCCCTCCTTAATACCCATCACCTGGCTACCCCATCCCCCCACCACTCTCCCTTCTGTAACCCACAGTGTGTTTCCTGGAGTCCAGAGTCTCCTATGGTTTTTTCCCTCTCGGATTTCTTTCCATTCAGTTTTCCCTCCCTTCCCTGATGGTCCCCCATGCTATTCCTTATGTTCCACATATGAGTGAAACCGAATGATAATTATCTTTCCCTGTAACATGTTTTAACAGAGTCTTTGCCACTTGTTCTGCTGTAACTTGGAGAGCTAGAAGTTGGTCTATTATGCATTGTTGCTTTTCAACTCCGTCAACAGTGTATGGCATATAGTAGATACTTAAATACTTGTTGATTGAATTAATGGATAATAGTTCCATGGCTGCAAATGAAGTCATGATCATGACATGGAAGCTGGCAGTAGACAATATATTGGAATACTCAGAGAACAGACTCTAGACAGGAAAAGTAAGAGTTGAAGATTATGTAATTACCAAGGTTAGGAAGAATCAGGAGGGCAACAATCCAGGTAGACAAGAAAGAGGTGAAAGTCAGACTGACAGTTGTGGCCAAGACAGTAAATGTCTGAATTCCAAGTGATTGAGAAGTCTGATCTAGGAACCAGTGAGTAGAGGATGGTACTCTGAAACACCATCTGTCTTGTATACCAGTTACATGCCAAGGACATGGGTATTTGTTGATAGACATGTGTGGATAAAATGAAGGATAGGACAAGGGAAGGTAAAAGGTAAAAGAGTAATTCTCGAAGGTAGATTTCAGCACAATGCCTGTGTTTGCATGAAGATGCCCATGGATTGGCTGGGGAAGTTTATGTAAGATAGAAATTATTATTTCTGACTTTGACACACTTATATTAATACATATCACTTATGGTTTCTTGTATGCCATGTTCCTTATAGTGAATAATAGTTAAACATTAGCATAAAACCACTTGGAATTAACAAAAGAATCTCAGGTCAATAAAAATGCACTTTAGAATGCCTAAATAAGGTTCTTAGCCCGTTGAGTTCACCGGGGAGTGAGAGATAGGACATGAATCACATCATGAGGAAAGGAGAGGCCTTAAAAAAAGGGGCTACTGGTTGCCCAGCTGAGGTGAACATAGTATGAGGAAAATGGTGACTGGGGCTGTCACTGGGGTTTCCCTGCTCAAATCTTCTCTAACCAGCCAAGAAGTCACTACAGATAGTTTTGAATCATCCCTAAGTCTTCCAGAATCTTTCTACCTCAAGGCATTTTCTTACCCATGGAGCCAGGCTTGGCTCTGGGTAGGTGGGAAGTGCAAGGAGGTAAGAATGAAGAACAGCAATTCATGGATAAATATCTCATGTTCTCCCTTCAGTGGCACAATTCTGTGGTGTGTTCTGCATCGTCTCTGAGGGTATATTACAGGCTCAGTTTCCATGGTAACTATTCATCAACACACCCTTCCTTGGCTTTCTTCCCTTCCCTGTCTCATTCCCTCACTTTCTCACTGTGCTTCCTGGGATTATATGCCAAAAAACTACTTACATCCCACCTCCCATCCTACTAGGCCTAGTAGGGGGAACTAAAACTAAATAGTAACTACTTGATGGGAAGAACAAAGTGATGTTGCACTGTAGCAATATCACCTATACAATGTACATTCACAGTCTTCTGACTTAATACCACAGTTCTCTAATAACACAAACTTCTTTTCTTACTGATTATGCATTATATCTGAGCATCCTTCCAAATGTTGATACTATGCATATGAAGTTACCTGTTACAGTCATGATCACTGAAGGCCTATCAACCTATCAAGTTTCATGTTTGTCCAAATTAGTATGTTCAGTATAAGGAATATTTACTACTCATTTTAAAAGAGCAAACATTATGCTTCATAATTTAAAGATGAAATTTTGGTGTGTAGAATTCAATAAATCTTTATATATATTTCTAGGTAACAAATGGCTTGTAAGGGAGTGACATTTGCTGAAGTTTTATACAACTCTGACTTAATATATAAATATGTAACAATTTGTGACCACACAAATTTTAACCATCCTTTATAAATCCTTTATAAATTGATTCTGAAATAAACATTCACTTAGTTAGATTATGAATCTTGATGAGATAAACTTGAAAATAATTAACAAAATATTTTTAAAAATTTCAAAACATGACTAATGGAATTTTCATTTCTCATTGTACATTTCATGGTATTCTTGTAATTTCTCTCAGAAGTAACACATAGATTGCTATTATTTTCTTTTTTTATTTTGCAATAATGGGGACAAAAGGTCTTATTTGTGAAATAGACAAATTGGAAATTCTAACAAAAATGAATACATTTCCACAATATTTGAAGTGTTATAGGTAGTAATATCAAAACTTTTCAAATTCAAGGACTCTTTCCAATAAAAAAAAGGTAATTTTTTATTGTTGGGGAAAGGGAGGGAAGCCTATTACAAATTTAGTAACTTATTTAAAAATATTATTTTTTTAAACAAGATATTCATTATTTTAGTCCTCAGACAATACTTTTTTTTAAAAAAAAAATAGTACTTGGCAATAACTTCCAGTGGTCTGGGAAGTGTTACTCTAATCTGGTTGTTCTAAAATATATAGCAAGTCAGAATTACTTGGGGAGATTTTAAAAAGTACAGTCTTTCTTCTACTCCATACACTTTGAAATAAGATCTCTGCTTGTGGAGCCCTAATTTGTATAGGTTAACCATTTTAGGTTAACCACCAGATCTAGCATTGGTGTTCAGACTAACAATTTATACACAGTAGAGAACTTTTTGGTTTTTGCTAATATATAAATATGTCCCTCTCCATTCTTCACACATGCCAGCTCCCTGGTCCTAAACATTGAACCAATTCCCTTGGAACATTGTTCCACAATTAAATTGAAAATATCATTAGTCACAATTTCCTTTCACCAGTTTCACATTACAGACATGCCAAAGATGTAATAGTCTGTGGATAATAGAGCTCCAACTTTAAGTACTGGGATTATTCCACTTCACCATAGCTTAAGGCAGCTGAAGATGTGTTGGAGATATGCTTTAGGCTAATCCTTTGGGCTTTTTTCTAAGAAGGAGAAATTCTGATTTCTTTGAGAATTAGGTTAGAACTTAGGAAAAAAGTCTGGCTACAAATACAGATATGGGAATCATCAATATCTGGTTGAAATTGTGAAGAGGTAATATTTAAAAAGATTAATATTGTAGTGAACCAAGAACAGTCTTGAGAAATCCTGAAGGAATTTCAACATTTAAGGAGTGGGCAGAGGTAGAAGATATAGAAAAGTAATACAATAGTAGGTAGGGCATCAGGGAGAATACTATTATAGTAGGGAGTAAAGAAGTGAATTTTAAGAAATAAAACAACATGAATATTCATATTGAAAATATGTATGTTAAAAGAATGAAAAAAGAAGGTTGAGATTTGGCAAATAGATGGATAGCATTAAGAGCAGTTTCAGTGGGTTTGGCAGGACAAGGAAACAGTAAAACAAAAAATAATAATAATGGCTTAAAGAGTGACTGGGGGATAAAAAGCAAAGAAAGCAAGTATAGGTACTTGCTTCAAGAACTTTTCCTGTGAAGGTAAGATGAGAGAGGAGGTATCTAAAAGTGGTTGTTGGTTTCAAAATGATTTCTTGTGATGTGATGAAAGCTGGGTGTTATAGGCAACTGGTGAATTGTTGAACACTACATCTAAAACTAATGACGTACTTAGCATGTGTTGGCTAAGTGAGTTGAAATAAAAATAAAAGGAAAAATGATTTCTTGTTACCTTGGGAGATACTTAAATAAATATGGCAGTAGAAAAATTAAGAGTATGTACCCTGAAGCCAGACAGCAAGAGTTTGAATCCTGGTTCTGCCATTTATGAGTGTTATGGTCACCTACGTCATTAGTTGTCTGCCTTTTTCCTCTCTGGTGTGCATTAAGACCATATATTTTCCTCTAAGGATGACTTTAGCTGCATCCCTCAAATTTCACTGTCATGTTTTTTCTTATTTATGTTTTTTCATTATTGTCCACTTAAAAATGTTTTAAAATTTTCCTTGACATTTCTTCTGGACCCAAAGATTTTTGGAAATGTGTTTCTTTATTTTCAAATATTTGGAGATTTTCCTGTTTTTTTAAATTTCTCTTTTTAAAATGAAGACAGTTTCTCTGAGTGATAGTAATACTTTAAAATGTGTTGAGTCATGCTTTCTGGTACAGCATACAGTCAATTTTGGTAAATGTTTTGCATGATTTGGAAAGAATATATAATCAGTAGTTATTGACTGCACACAAATTAGGTCAGGTTATTTGTCTTTTTGTGTTTACTAGTGAAAAATTCTCCCACTTTTTGTCTGAAAATGTCTGAATTTTAATTGCTTTTTTGATGGATACCTTTTATGATGTATAAAATTTTAACATCTTTCACCATGTTAAATATCTTCATTGTCTTATGGCTTCCATCATATTGTCGGAAAGTAAACAGAGAATGGCTTGGGTACTAAAATTCTGAAAGCCTTGGTTGATCTCCAGTGTCTTTGACCAGCTATAATTTCAATATTTCCACTCTATTTTATCAGTTTTGTTGTCAGGAGAATTGATCCGTTGATTTTAAGCTGCTCTATCATAACTAGAAGTGGGACTATATTTTTTAAAATCATCCTCAGTTGGCAAGTTTGTAGTATTCCCTGCATGTGTAGGAATTGAAAAGGGAGATTGGTATAAGTGGTTTGGGAAGAGAAACATGATGGAATTGGCTGAACTCAAGGCTTTATGCTGTAATTTCCTGAGGTTTTATTGGCAAATATGTACATGCCAGAGGAGGGTCATGTTCAGGAAAATATGGGTTGCCATGTGAGAAATGGTATACTGAAAATGTGAGTCATCTTGAGAATATGCTAAAGACACTTTAAGTTTTGCATGAGAAAAATAATATATCACAGTAAAATATTCTACCCCTGAAATAAAGTTATGGTTCAAAATAAACTAATATGAAATTATTTTAATCACTTGGGAGAATGCAAGAAGAGAAATTTTATTTGTCATTGATGCTAGAAATGTTCTTTTTCAAGGTGCCAAGAAGCCTGATATTCCGCATGGAGAAGAAAATACAATGTTCACACACCATGAGGCCTTACAGTGAGAAAGCTAATGTTAAATATAGGTTATTGGTTTTAGAATTTTATAATCAACGTATAGCCAAAGCATGATCAAAATCTGTCATGGTTTAAGATTTTATTTAAATACCAACAACATGGACAGTGTTAAAGTCAAAAGTAAAAGAATAATTTGCAGGAGGAGGGAAATAAAGGGAAAATGTGGGGAAGGAAGGTATCAACATCCTCATTTTATATAGCGAGGAGTCAAATGACATGAATAAAAAAAAAAGTCTACATGCTTTATTAAATTTACCAAGTTACCTAATAAAAAATAAAGCTAGTAATTTGTCCATCAAACATTTCAGGATAAGATGAGGAAGAGTTACAAGGGTGTTCAACCCTTATGTTTCATAGCAGGAATTCATTAGATACTATACAAAGTTAATAAAGTAAGAATGGTATAGACATATTATTTAAAGTTACATAGTAATCACGTGAGGAACTAAAGCCAAAAATAATCAGAAGAGGTTTACTCTGCAAGGTGGGGTGAGATGAAAGGGGGATAAGTAGCCAGAATTTGCTCCTTCACATAAATTCTGATTATTTTATCACCGTGTGCACATGTCACTGTAATAACATCTCAAAGGCTTTTATAACAACGCCGTCTTGAAGATGCCACATCTTTCTCATGTAAGAACTTCAGTAAACCGTGCTAAAAACTTTCCCATTTTAACAGCAAGCTTGAGCCAAAGGGATGCTCAGATTGGAGCAAAATGGAGAACAAGGGAGGACAAGATTCTCGGTCTCTGACAGAGGGACTAAATGAGGTGGGAATGAGAACCAGTGAGAGGATAAGAGTCTGCTGGCAAGACAAGAGGATAAACCAACTTGCTTAGTAAACACATAAAGATTTAACTCCTTTTAACTTCTTTAGGTTGTAAGACTTTGTTTCTTTGAAAGAGATTTAGCATAGACTTGAGTTTACAAAGACCTGTTGGTTGTATTTTGAATACATGTAAGATTTTGTTATGAAAACAGTTTATTTTTCTTAAGATTTCTCCTTTCATTCACAGCGTTATCATTTTAATCAGGTGATTTTTCTCTTTAAACTCCATTATTCTCTGAACTTCCCTTTGTATCTCAAGTCTATATTGTATTCCATTGCCAAATGTATCTTTGTAAAATACCTCTTTCATCATAGTAATTCCTTGTTCAGGAGTTCAAAATGACTTTCTACTATATAATGCATTCAAAAGCATTACCATATAATTTATTACTATTAATGAATTTCACTGAGACAATAGCTATGAACTGAGGACGTCTTGGATAGCCTAGGTGGGATCTATGGCTGCCTTCACTTCTAATCTATGATTATCTGCAAGGACTAGATGTCTTTTTTCTTTTTATAATGACTTTTCTTCCAGGTTAGAATTCATCCTTTTAATCTTTTCTCTCTCTTTTGAATCCATTCTGATTTTTAAGAATAAGAAGTCCTCCCTAAAGCTATCCTATTTGGTTCACACCTCTCTTCTTACAACTTTCATCTCTGCTGCAACAGATAGTACTTCATTAAAGAAGCCTTATATTACTTTCCCACTGTTTTATAGAAATGATTCCTCCTTTCTCAGGATCATAAAGTCCTTGGCAACAAAGGTTGCTAAATTCTGTATCAGTCAGGGCCCCAGAAAGAAACAGTCAGCCACTGTACTAAGATATTTTAAGATATTTTAATGAGGGGGCTCTTTGCAAAGGTACAGACAAGAAGCTCTCTGGATGGCTCTGTATCCTGAGGCTACCAGCAAGGGGGTACTGTTTCACTGGTAGGCCTGACCAGCAGGTGGAGGGAGCTGCTCCCGGAATGCAGACACAGAGGGCTGTCTGACAGTAGCTGTGACTGGCACAGGAGCACAGCCACTTGGAGAGGGACCAGATTACCAAGTGCCCTGACCTTATTCTTCTCTGCACCTCCATGATGCTCTTTCCACCTCCCTTTCCCCAATGCTGGGCAGCTCCTACATGGGTTGATCAACTGGCCAAACCTATAACCCTGGTATAACAGCGAAATTACTGCTACCCCATAGCCATCAAGTGAGTCATCAGAAGCGGTGCTCAGCCATGCTTATTCCTTCACTGGCCAGTTCCTTGCCATTTTGCAAAGGGGTTTTGTAAGATTTTTCCCATCACAAAGCAGAATATAGGACTCAGAGCTGATAATCCATAAGTACGTGCTGACAGATTGTTGATCTGATATCAGTTTTTGACATTTAATTACATGCTTTTTAAACATCAGTTGGAGTTTTAATTTTGTTAATCCCTTTCTACAAAAACAAACTGCATAATTCCCTAGCTCTCAGAATTAATATTTTATTACTAAAGGTGAAAAGAGTAAATTCAATTTAGAGTTATTTATTTCTTGTTGCCTCTTACTGTTTATTGGTCTGTTTGAAAAGAAAAAAACCAACATGCTCGGTGTGAACATGCACTATAGAGTTTACAAATCACTTTAATATATTTCACTTTTTTGCCTCTTTAGCTCACTATCACTATAAACAATTCTCTTTAGACATATTTTGTATCATTTTAAAATTCTTTTTTCTACCCCGACGTAATTTCTGTGGATGATAAATATGAGACTAACGGCTTACAGACTTCACTCCCTTTTTCACTAGCTCCATAGATTTTTCTTGGCCTCCAGAAAGGTGTGGAAGCTTTTTGAAAGATGCGTTTGTTTAATGCAACTCTATACTTTTAATTCGTCTTGCTTTTTCTTGTGTCACTTTTTATTTAGATATTTTATAGTTAGTACCCGTGAAAGCAAACTTGCTTTAATTTTTTCAATGCCAGCCACATTTTATGAAAAATTTTTACTCACAAAGAAGGTTAAAAGCCACAAAGATTTATTCTCTTCTGCTCTTTGCATCATGTACCTGAGGTTAGCATGCTGCTTTATCCCAGTCTGAAGTAACAGACTTGATATAGCTTGATGCTTGGTTCATTTTAAATAGATATTCTATTTAATAGCAATGTTGAGAAACTCCTGCCAAGTCTAATAGGCATACATGCTTTCAGGTAAATAGAGCTCATAACTTTACAGCCCAGAACAGCAGGGGTTGAGTCAACTAAATTTTTTATTATAGTCATTTAGAAATTCATTTAAATATTGCTCATCAGCATCTATTGATCTCAACATTTTTCAGACAGCCAGAGAGGCTGGTATACACGCAAACCTAACATATTAGAATCTATCAGATTGTTTATGAAAATTTCCTGGTACAATGTGCTGATTTCATTTTATGATTTGTTTTAGGCTGTAGCAGTCCTGAAGTAAATTCCATTTTAACTTAGACTGATGCATCTTGTTTAGTTCTAGTTACTTGGAGTTGATTGGTGTAATGAATTTCTCCCTTATTGATCCACAAGTTAATTCTTTCAGAGTCTATAAGTTTATGTGCATAATAATACAAATACACATTTCTGTTGTTTCTGGCTCAGTACCTTCTTGCAGAAAGAAGTGGTTTTGCAGCTTAATGAGTGAAAATCATTGCTTAGAACTAAGAATATGGTAAATGTTCATCTTCACTGAGTGTATGAAGAATATTAAACCACCTTAATCTGGCATGCTTATACTCTATGATACAAATATAAATTTTAGGATATATCGTGTCTTATGTTGCTCAAAAATGCTATATTTTCTATGACTTTTCATGTGAAAGATTGTGGAAGTTTTTACTGATCGAAGAGTTTGTGAATATTTGGCATGCATGCAATTAATACAGTATTCTTCTCCACCCAGGAAGAAAAGAGGATTTGTCCTTTTAAACCCTCATGGTCTTTTGTAAACGTCAATGTTTCAAAGAAATATCTTTCAAAGAAAACATAGAAATACCTGTAGGACTTTATAGATGTCATTCAATATAAATAGTATTATTTAAAAAAAAACTATGATTAATTTTTGGTCTCTGTGAAGAACAGAACTTCAATCCCTTTACAATAGCACAAAGATTGAATTTAATTAAAAGACAGCAAATTTAGGTCATTAAAGATTCAGATTCATTGGCTTTGTTGGGACATTTTTGGCAGTCTCTGCTCTGTACTCTGATGTATGTTGGAGGTGGTAGAGCGTGTAAGCTTCATACCCATCCTAAAGCCCTCTGGACCGCTTTATGGAGTTATAGAGATAACTAGAAATATCTACTTCAGTGTTACAAGGTGTATCATACTGTATTATAAATAATCATTTCCGTATCTATGTATTCCAAGAAACTCCAAAATTTTCAGAGGGATTCCTAGAAAGGATTCATTTGTTTTTTCTCCACCACCTATTTCTGAACTTAACATGGTGCTTACCACCTTCTAAGCACTCAGTAAATCTTTCCCCAATTAAGGCTTATTATAAAATGCTTACCATAAGTGATGAATGAGAAAAGTTTTAGTGAGGAGTATAAAAACTTACCATTTACCGTAATCTAGTTGTTGAGATGGTGAATGTACAAAAAAAGCACAAGGCCCTGAAAGATTACACATGTCCTCTGAGGATCAGTCAGAAAGAGAAGATATTCTCTGGAAAAGGACTCTCCATGGAGGAAGAATCTGAACAGATTGTTCCAGAATAGCTTGTATCCATTGTTAGCTCCAAGTTGCTTAAACACAGGAATTCTATGATTATTTGTCTTTGTATTCCTAATGCCTACCACACTGGTACAAAGTAGGTGTTTCATGAATGTCTGCTGAAAGCCTGTTAGAAGAAGACAGCCTGAAGTATTTTGTAGGTCAGAGCATGAGGCATATGGAATTGTGAAATTGCATTGGTCTCTTTAGGCAAGGAAGGGCTAATGAGCTGTCCTCGCTACAGCATGAGGCAGTTGTCGCTTGAAGAATAGACCACAGATGTGGAATGCAGAGTCTAGTCATGACAGTGACTGTGGCTCTGTAAACCCAGGAAGGCTCCTTCATCTGAGTCTCAAATGTTAATCCATAAAATGAGAAATGGTGTATCTAATACCAACTTTGTTTTGAGAATTAAGGTGATATATATGTCATGCACTGCATGTTTGTGTCCTTTCCAAAATTTATATGATGAAATCATATGATGGTATTAGAAGGTGGTGGTTTGGGAAGGTAATTAAGTCATTAGGGTAGAACCATGAGAAAGGGGATTAATGCCTGTATAAGAAGAGACTTTCTCGTCTTTGTTTCTGTCTATCTCTTTCTCTGCCATCACCTTGATCTTAGACTTTCCAGTCTCCAGAACTTTGAGAAAAAAGTGTTTGCTGGATAGGCCACTCAGTCTGTGACATTTTTGAGATAGCAGCTTGAATTAAGAGAGGTTGTCACAATGCCTAATTAGATGGCTGGTGTGGAAAGTTCTTAATTAAAAAAAACAAAACAAAACTTTTTTTTAAATGCAAGATGGAAATGGGGAAGGGATGTTGAAGCTAAGGTGGTATTTGGTTCTAGGATAGTTGGTATTTAAAAATTATTCTACAACTCTCCTGGGGGCCCTGCCAACAATTCTTAGCACTATCGAAGTAATCTTTAAGTCTTGTAAGGAGTGAGCTCATAATGTTGTTCTAGCCACCATGATGATTTTGATTCCCTAATCTTGATAAACCGTGAGACTGTACTTTTTCTTGGTTATAGATAAGTGGGCATCTAGGGTTCTGAGAGCGAGCAGGAGTTGGGCAATTTGGTTTTGGAGCTCTGGAAGGTCCTTGCTGAGGATGTACCTATTCGAGAGAATAATGGTTTTCTCTTCAACTTCTGGAACATGCAGTAACTCCTGGAGTTGATCCTCCTCCACTTGTGGAGCTCATGTGGCTCTCATAGAAATGGATTCAAGACATTCTCTAATTATCAGATCCTTCGGGCTATATCATTTGACAGTGGGTGAAATCTGCACTGCAGAGAAAGTCAAAGTGCTGGATGTTTCCCACTTGAGCCTGCAGATTTGTGCTGCACCTGTCTCTACTTTTCTTTGTGCCATGACCTCACCTTGGCTTCCCTGACCTCTGGCTTGCAGTTGGGTTTGCCAAGTGGAACACAGTATGGGGTACTGAAAGGTGCAGGAGAAAAAGGTGTGGCATTTTTGCCATCTGTTTTATCCTGACAAGGCTGAGATTTTGGTTTTGTTCTTCTTGATACTAAAGCCATAGCTCCTGCTTGGCAAAACCTCCACCAGAGTTCTGGTAACATGTCTCCCTGCCCTTTCTAGACAGGATGTGTAATGGCGTCCTGCTTTTATAAAGACTTGGGTCCTTCAACTTCTGTACTAGTCTCCTTAGGCCCATTGAAATCTTTGTAAATTGTTCTTTCATTCAGTAATTATAATTTTGATTTAGGTAACTATTTTCTGAGTCCAACTATTGGACTCTGACCAATGCTTCTAATTAATTAATGCTAATAAGAACAATTAATATTGATAGCAATAGTAATTAATATTAATAAATATTCCTCAGTACCGTTTAGTAACAGCTTGTATTCAGTCTAGCAAACCCATCAGATTTGAGAGGCAGGCTTGGCTGTATTTGTATATATGCAGTATTGAGTTTTGCATATTTGTTTTTCTTACCGGCTTATTACATATTAATAAAATCTTCAGGGGGTAGCCTTTAGGTTTTATTTACTCTTTACTTAGAGTAGCCTATTTGAAAATGTTAAAAAGTAATTGGAGGCACGCTGGAAATGAAAATTAATTACACACTGAAATGAGCAACTAGATGCCAAGTTTGGCATGCACAAATGTTTGTTCCTGATAAAAGTAGATTTTTGTAGAGGTGTTAAGAAGATGTCACTCTGTGATCAGCCATTTTCACAGTTGAAAGTTTTGCTTCAAGTTTTGGCTTTTTGCTCAACTTGGTTCAAATGAAAAGCTTTTTCCTTTTGGCTATTAGGTTTATGCTTGAAATATTGCTATCTTTGTATATGTTTGCTTTATGCATGATCCAGAAACACAGTGAGAGCTGCATCATTAGGGTGTTAAAAGTACATTTATTAGTGTATAAAAGATGGAATGAGGATGCTCTTGGATATTTATATTTGTTGACAAAAGCCACATGATGTGAATTTATATTGTATTCAAGATAAAGCCATCATTAAGCATGATTAGAATTTATGTGAAAATGAGACAGATAGAAGAAATAAATTGTTGGTTTGAACAAAGTGTTATCTTTTTCTTTGAGGGAACATATTCCCATGATTTTGTTTGTTATTCTCATTTCAATAAGATGTATTCTTGAATGACAGATGATTATTTGACAAAGAAATTTTGACTTTAAGCAGAACAATCTAATACCACATTTTGAAGGCGATGGTATTTGATGTTCTATATTTAAAGTATATATCATACTATTAAAAACATTATAGCCTCTCTATCCTGTGTTGTCTTGGTCCATGCTGACAGCAAAAGGATAAATACAGTGCATACCAGGGTTCCTTTGGTAATAACCATAAAGATGACACATGTCATCCTATGATAAATTGGCTCTGTGTCTGTTCAATTTCAAATCAAAAGCTCTGGAGGCAGAAGTGTTAGGAAGCAGGCATAATTGTGGCATACAGAGGCCTCAGATGCACAAAATTAGTGTGCACGGAACAGATAACAGAGAAAGAGACCCACAGTGAGAGGAAGTTTGCACAGGTTTGTGGACTTCCTGGGGTTTAGGTAGTATTGGCAGATGTTAGGTGGGAAAAAAACATCTGTAAGCATGATAATGAGCATTCCCAGAATCTGAAGTGACAACTGTATCCAGCACAAATGCTGTCTTGTTGCCCCATTTGCATACCAATTAAATTTTAAAATAAAGAAACAAATACTGGGTTACTGAATTTGTTTGACAAATAATCTGTAGGGCTTACTCAGTACAACTGGGTCAGGCATGTTGGCTGTTTGACAGATGTTGTATCTGTGAAAGATTTAAGCAAAAAATGTATCCAGATTGTTACCACCCACAGTTTTATAAGTAGGAATCTGAAATGGGTTAGAGATGGTTTGATACCCTGAGGCAGCCACGACAGAGTGCTTTTTCTCTGTGTTCTGCTAATGCATTCAATAGGTGATATTTCACATTTAGTTTTCAAAGTAGGATGTTTAAAAAAAAATTTTGTAAATTTGACATTGTACTTTTTGATATCCAGTTTTTAAGATTTAAATTGTACATCATACATTAAGAATCTAAATTTTATCTTTTGGGTGTAAGCACTTTTTTTTCTTTTTTTACAGTGTTATATTAGTTTCACATGTACAATATAGTGATTCAGTGGTTCCGTACATCAACTGGTGCTCATCAAGATGAGGGCACTCCTTAATTTCTATCGCCTATTTAACCCAAACCCCTACTCCCCTTCCCCCTGGTGAACATCAGTTCGTTCTCTATAATTACAGATCTGTTACTTGGTTTGTCTTCTTTCTTACTCTTTTTTTCTCTTTGCTTGTTTGTTTTGTTTCTTAAATTCTATGTATGAGTGAAATTCTGTGATATTTGTCTTTTTCTGACTGACCTATTTTGCTTAGTATTTTACCCTCTGGCTCTGTCCATGTCATTGCAAATGACAAGATTTCGTTCTTTTTGATTTCATTCTTTTTGATGACTGAGTAACATTCCATTGTATGTGTGCTTATATATATCTATATATGTATATGTATATCTATATATATACATCACATCTTTTTTATCCATCAATCAGTAGACACTTGGTCTACTTCCATATCCTGGCCATTGTAAATAATGTTGATATAAACATAGGGGTACATGTATCCTTTTGAAATAGTGTTTCTGTATCCTTTGGGTAAATATGGAGTAGTGTGATTACAGGATCATAGGGTAGTTCTATTTTCAACTTCTTGAGGAAAATTGTCACTGCTTTCTTTTAACAGTGGCTGCACCCATTTGCATTCCCACTAACAGTGCAAGAGAGTTCTTTTTTCTCCACATCCTCACCAACACCTGTTATTTCCTGTATTGTTGATTTTAGCTATTCTGACAGGTGTGAGGTGATATCTCATTGTAGTTTTGATTTGCATTTCCCTGATGGTAAGTGATGATGAGCATCTTTTCATGTGTCTGTTGGCCATCTGGATGTCTTCTTTGGAGAAATGTCTGTTCATGTCTTCTGCCCATTTTTAATTGGATTATTTGTTTTTTGAATGTTGAGTTATATGTTATTTATATATTTTGGATACCAAGTCTTTATTGGCTATGTCATTTGCAAATACGTTTTCCCATTCCATAGGTTGCATTTTAGTTTTGTTGATTGCTTTGCCTTGCAGAAGTTTTTTATTTTTATAAAGTCCCAATAGTTTATTTTTGTTGTTTTTTCACTTGCCTTAGGAGACATATCTAGAAAAAAGTTGCTATGGCCAGTGTCAAAGAGGTGACTGCCTGTGTTCTCTTAAAGGATTTTTATAGTTTCAGGTCTCACATTTAGGTCTTTAATCCATTTTGAATTTATTTTTGAGTTTGGTGTAAGAAAGTTGTTCAGACTCATTATCATGCATGTTGCTGTCCAGTTTTTTCAACACTATTTGTTGGGACACTGTCCTATTTTTTCCTGTTTTGTCAAAGACTAATTGACCATATAATTGTGGGTTTATTTCTGGATTTCCTATTCTGTTCTAATGATCTATTGTTAGATATTTTCTGTTTTGTGCCAGTACCATAATGTCTTGACTACTGTAGTTTTGTAATATAACTTGAAGTCTAGAATTGTGAGGCCTCCAGCTTTGTTTTCCTTTTTCAAGATTGTTTTGGCTAGGGTTCCATACAAATTTTAGAATATTTGTTCTAGTTCTGTAAAAAGTGCTGGTGCCATTTTGATAGGGATTGCAGTAAATCTATAGATTGCTTTGGGTGACACAGATATTTTAGTATTTGTTTTTCCAATCCATGAGCATAGAATGTCTCTTTATTTCTTTGTCTCATCTTCAACTTCATAGGTTTTTTATAGTTTTCAGAGTACAGAGCTTTCACCTCTTTGGCTAGTTTTATTTTTAGATATCTTATTATTTTTGGTGCAATTGTAAATGGGATTGTTTTCTTAATTTCTATTTTTGTTGCTTCATTATTGGTGTATAGAAATGAAACATTTCTTTTTAAAAAACTTTTTTATTAATTATTTTTATTAACATATAATGTATTATTTGCCACAGGGGTACAGGTCAGGCTTACACACTTCAAAGCACTTACCATACCATATACCCTCCCCAATGACCATAACCAAACCACCCTCTCCATACACCCCCTCCCCCCAGCAACCCTCAGTTTGTTTTGTGAGATTAAGAGTCTCTTATGGTTTGTCTCCCTCCCAATCCCATCTTGTTTCATTTTATCCTTCCCTACCCACCAAGCCCCCCACTCTGACTCTCAAATTCCTTATATCAAGGAGATCATATGATAATTGTCTTTCTCTGATTGACTGATTTTACTCAGCATAATACCCTCTAGTTCTATCCATGTCATTGCAAGTGGCAGATTTCATTTCTTTTGATGGCTGCATAGTATTCCATTGTATGTATATACCACCTCCTCTTGATCCATTCATCTGTTGATGGACATCTAGGTTCTTCCATAATTTGGCTATTGTGGACATTGCTACTATAAAGATACAGGATCACTACATTTGTATCTTTAGGGTAAATACCCAGTAGTGCGATTGCTGGGTCATAGGGTAGCTCTATTTTAAACATTTTGAGGAGCCTCCATGCTGTTTTCCAGAGTGGCTGCACCACTTGCATTCCTACCAACAGTGTAAGAGGGTTCCCCTTTCTCTGCATCCTCTCCAACATCTGTCATTTCCTGGTTTGTTAATTTTAGCCATTGTGACTGGTGTGAGGTGGTATCTCACTGTGCTTTTGATTTGTATTTCCCTGATGCTGAGTGATTTTGAGCACTTTCTCATGTGTCTGTTGGCCATCTGGATGTCTTCTTTGTAGAAATGTCTGTTCATGTCCTCTGCCCATTTCTTGATTGGATTATTTGCTCTTTGGGTGTTGAGTCTTTAAGTTCTTTATAGATTTTGGATACTAGACCTTTATATGATATGTCATCTGCGAATATCTTCTGCCATTCTATCAGTTGTCTTTTGGTTTTGTGACTGTTTCCTTTGCTGTGCAAAAGCTTTTGATCTTGATGAAGTCCTAATAGTTCATTTTTGCCCTTCCTTCCCTTGCCTTTGGCAATGTTTCTAGGAAGAAGTTGCTGTGCCTGAGGTCAAAGAGGTTGCTGCCTGTGTTCTCCTCAAGGATTTGGATGGATTCCTGTCTCACATTGAGGTCTTTCATCCATTTGGAGTCTTATTTTTATGTGTGAGTAAGGCAATGGTCCAGTTTCATTCTTCTGCATGTGGCTGTCCAATTTTCCCAACACCAGTCGTTGAAGAGACTGTCTGTATCCCATTGCACATTCTTTCTTGCTTTGACAAAGATTAGTTGACCATAAAGTTGAGGGTCTATTTCTGGGCTCTCTATTCTCTTCCATTGATCTATGTGTTTGTTTTTGAGCCAATACCATACTGTCTTGATAATCACAGCTTTGTAATAGAGCTTGAAGTCTGAAATTGTGATGCCACCAATTTTGGCTTTCTTTTTCAACATTCCTCTGGCTATGTGGGGTCTTTTATGGTTCCATATAAATTTTAGAATTAATTGTTCCATTTCTTTGAAAAAAGTTGATGGTATTTTGGTAGGGATTGCATTAAATGTGTAGATTGCTTTAGGTAGCATAGACATTTTCACAATATTTGTTCTTCCAATCCATAAGCATGGAAAGTTTTTCCATTTCTTTGTGTCATCCTCAGCTTCTTTCTTGAGTACTTTATAGTTTTCTGAGTACAGATTCTTTGCCTCTTTGGTTAGGTTTATTCCTAGGTATCTTATGGTTTTGGGTGCAATTGTAAATGGGACTGACTCCTCAATTTCTCTTTCTTCTGTCTTGTTGTTGGTGTATAGAAATGTAATTGATTTCTGTGCATTGATTTTATATCCTGACACTTTATTGAATTCCTGTACAAGTTCTAGCAGATTTGGAGTGGAGTCTTTTGGGTTTTCCACATAAAGTGTCATATCCTCTGCAAAGAGTGATAGTTTGACTTCTTCTTTGCATATTTGGATGCCTTTAATTTCTTTTTGTTGTCTGATTGCTGAGGCTAGGACTTCTAGTACTATATTGAATAGCAGTGGTGATAATGAACATCTGCACCATTTTCCTGATCTTAGGGGGAAAGCTCTCAATTTTTCTCCATTGAGAATGATATTCACTGTGGGTTTTTCATATATGTCTTTGATGATATTGAGGTATGTACCCTCTATCCCCACACTTTGAAGAGTTTTAATCAAGAAAGCATGCTGTACTTTGTCATATGCTTTTTCAGCATCTATTGAGAGTATTGTATGGTTCTTATTCTTTATTTTATTAATGTATTGTATCACATTGATTGATTTGCGGATGTCAAACCAACGTTGCAGCCCTGGAATAAATCCCACTTGGTCGTGGTGAATGATCCCTTTAATGTATTGTTGGATCCTATTGGCTAGTATTTTGGTGAGAATTTTTGCATCTGTGTTCTTCAAGGATATTGGTCTGTAAGTCTCCTTTTTGGTGGGGTCTTTGTCTGGTTTTGGGATCAAGGTAATGCTGGTCACATAAAATAAGTTTGGAAGTTTTCCTTCCATTTCTATTTTTGGGAACAGTTTCAGGAGAACAGGAATTAATTCTTCTTTAAAAGTTTGGTAGAATTCCCCTGGGAAGCCATCTGGCCCTGGGCTCTTGTTTGTTGGGAGATTTTTGATGACTGTTTCAATCTCCTTACTGGTTATGGGTCTGTTCAGGTTTTCTATTTCTTCCTGGTTCAGTTGTGGTAGTTTATATGTCTCTAGGAATGCATCCATTTCTTCCAGTTTGTCAAACATGCTGGCATGTCGTTGCTCATAATATGTTCTTATAATTGTTTGTATTTCTTTGGTGTTGGTTGTGATCTCTCCTATTTCATACATGAGTTTATTTATTTGGGTCCTTTCTCTTTTCCTTTGGATAAGTCTGGCCAGGGGTTTATCAATCTTATTAATTCTTTCAAAGAACCAGCTCCTAGTTTTGTTGATCTATTCTACTGTTTTTTATTTTTCTATTTCATTGATCTCTGCTCTGATCTTTGTTATTTCTCTTCTCCTGCTGGGTTTAGGTCTTCTTTGCTGTTCTTTTTCCAGCTCCTTTTGGTAGAGGGTTAGGTTGTATACTTGAGACCTTTCTTGTTTCTTGAGAAAGGCTTATATCACTATATACTTTCCTCTCAGGACCACCTTTGCTGTGTCTCAAAGATTTTGAACAGTTGTGTTTTAATTTCCATTTGTTTCCATGAATTTTTTCAATTCTTCTTTAATTTCCTGTTTGACCCATTCATACTTTAGTAGGATGCTCCTTAGCCTCCATGTATTTGAGGTCTTTCCAACTTTCCTCTTGTGATTGAGTTCTAGCTTCAGAGCATTGAGGTCTGAAAATATGCAAGGAATGATCCCAATCTTTTGGTAGTGGTTGAGACCTGATTTGTGACCCAGGATGTGATCTATTCTGGAGAATGTTCCATGTGCTCTAGAGAAGAATGTGTATTCTTCTGTTGCTTTGGGATGGAATGTTCTGAATGTATCTGTGATGTCCATCTGGTCCAGTGTGTCATTTAAGGCCTTTATTTCCTTGTTGATCTTTTGCTTAGATGATCTCTCCAGTTCAGTGAGAGGGGTATTAAAGTCCCCTACTATTATTGTATTATTGTGGTTGTGTTTCTTTGATTTTGTTATTAAGTAGTTTATATAGTTGGCTGCTCCCATGTTAGGGGCACAGATGTTTAAAATTGTTAGATCTTCTTTTTGGACAGACCTTTAAGTATGATATAATGTCCTTCCTCATCTCTTATTGTAGTCTTTGGCTTAAAATCTTAATTTATCTGATAGAAGGTTTGCCACCCCAGCTTTCTTTTGATGTCCATTAGCATGGTAAATTCTTTTCTACCCCCTCACTTTAATTCTGGAGGTGTCTTTGGGTCTAAAATGAATTTCTTGCAGACAGCATATTGATGGGTCTTTTTTTAAAGCAATTCTGAAACCCTGTGTCTTTTGATTGGGGCATTTAGCCCATTTACATTCAGAGTAACTATTGAAGGATATGAATTTATTGCCATTGTTGTGCCTGTAAGGTGACTATTATTCTATATTATCTCTGTTCCTTTATGATCTACTCCTTTTAGTCTCTCTCTTTGCTTAGAGGACCCCTTTCAATATTTCCTGTAGGTTGCTTTGGTGTTTGCAAATTCTTTTAATTTTTGTTTGTCCTGGAAGCTTTTTATCTCGCCTTCTATTTTTAATGATAGCCTAGCTGGATATAGTATTCTTGGATGCATATTTTTCTCATTTTGTACTCTGATTATATCATGCCAGTTCTTTCTGGCCTGCCAGGTCTCTGTGGAAGAGTCCACTGCCAATCTAATATTTCTACCATTGTATGTTACAGACTTCTTGTGCTAAGTTGCTTTCAGGATTTTTTCTTTGTCACTAAGACTTGTAAATTTTACCATTAGATGATGGGGTGTGGACCTATTTTTATTGATTTTGAAGGGGGTTCTCTGTGCCTCCTGGATTTTCATGCTTGTTCCCTTTGCCATATTAGGGATATTCTCTACTATAATTTGCTCAAATATACCTTCTGTCCCTGTCTCTCTATCTTCATCTTCTGGAATCCCAATTTTTGTAATATTGTTGCATCTTATAGTGTCAGTTATCTCTTGAGTTCTCACCTCATGGTCCAGTAGTTGTTTGTCTCTCTTTTGCTCAGCTTCTTTATTCTCCATCATATGATCTTCTATATCACTAATTCTCTCTTCTGCTCATTTATCCTAGCAGTAAGAGCCTCCATTTTTTATTGCACCTCATTAATAGCTTTTTTGATTTCAACTTGGTTAGATTTTAGTTCTTTTATTTCCCCAGAAAGGGCTTTTATTTCTCCAGACAGGGTTTCTCTAATATCTTCCATGCCTTTTTCAAGCCCAGTTAGCACCTTGAGAATCATCGTTCTGAATTCTATTTCTGATATATTACCAATGTCCGTATTGATTAGGTCCCTAGCCCTCGGTACTGCCTCTTGTTCTTTTTTTTGTGGTGACTTTTTCTGCTTTGTCATTTTATCTGAATAAGAATATATGAACAAGAGAATAAAATACTAAAAGGGTGGCAAAGACCCCGGAAAAATGTATGCTAACCAAATCAGAAGAGATCCAAAATGGGGGGGAGAAGAAAGGGAGAAAAAAGAAAAAAAAATATATATATATATGTTAGACTGGTGAATAGAACAGAGCAGCCCACTTGATTTTGGGTATATTTTGGTCTCTTAGAGGAAACTACCTCCCAAACTTTTAAAGAAAGAATAACATATATATACAAAAATAAGGGTATACATGATGAAGGGATAGAATATGACTCTAAAGATGAAAATTTAAAAAAAATTCTAAATAAGGAATTGATAAGTTGGTTGGAAAAAGAAAAAAAATATATAAAAGGAGGGCATGTGCTCAGGCTGGAGACTAGAACAAAGCCCTGTGATAGATTAAGGGTATATTTTGATCTATTAGAAGAAATTGTATCCCAAATTTTTTTAGAAAGACAAAAACCTATATATGTATACAAAATAAGGTTAAATACAATGAGGAGATAAAATATGACTATAAAAATGAAAGTTTAAAAAGAGTTTTTTAGAAAGGTATTTTTAATATAAACTAGTTGAAAACATTAAAAGAGCAAAGAGGAAAAGCTAAAAAAAATAGAATAAGAAAAAAAATAAAATTAAAAAAATTTAACTTTGGAAGACTAAAGGTCATGGGGAAAAAGCCATGAATTCTATGCGTTGCTCTTCCCTAGCTCTGGAGTTTGGCTGTTCTCTTTGATCAGTGAGCTTGGTCTTGGCTGGATGTTCTTGCTGATCTGTGGGAGCGGCCTGTTTTAGTGATTCCCAAATGTCTTTGCCCGAGGCAGAATTGCACCACCCTTGCCAGAGGCTGGGCTAAGTAATCTGCTTGGGTTCACTCTCTGGAGCTTTTGTTCCCTGAACACTTTCCATACCACTTTGGAGGAGAGGAATGAAAATGGCGGCCTCCCAATCTATGGCCTGGAGGAGCCAAAGGCTAGGGGCCCCACTCCTCAGTGTGCCCTCAGAGATAAGTAATAACTCCTGTCTATTTGGTCTCTGGCCGAGCTCTGAGCTCACCTGGCCTGTGACTGAACATTTCTATCTCAGGTGCATGGCCCTCTTTGGAGTTTCCAAACCCAGCAGATCCTGCTACACTGCTCCTCCTGGAGAAGGAAGCTGAGTCTCCCCAGATCTGCCACTTATTGTGTCCCTGCTTGAAGAGCAGTGGTCCAACTGTGCATTCGATCATGATTTAAGGTAACTCCAATCTGAGAGCTCACTGCTTGCTCTTTCTCTGTAGTCAGCTTCCACGCTCCGATACCTGGCAGCTCTGCCACACTCAGACACCCTCAATCTTTCTGTGACCCCATGGGACCTGAGACCATACTGTCCCCATGAGGGTTCCACTCCTGCTTAGCCTCTGGAGTGATGTCCCTCAGTGGAGCAGACTTCTAAGAGTTCTGATTTTGTGTTCTCTGCTCTGCTGCTTGCCAGGAGCCGGCCCCTCCCCCTGCGGTCTGTCTTTCTGTCACTTCAGATTCACTTCTCCACACATCCTACCTTTCAGAAAGTGGTCAATTTTCTGTTCCTAGAATTGCTGCTCTTCTTCTCTTTGATCTCCAGTTGAGTTTGTAGATGTTTGGAATGGTTTGATACCTATCTAGCTGAACTTCTGGGATCTGATGTCATTTCAGTCTACTACTCCTCTGCCATCTTGTCTCTCTCTGAAACAGATTTATATACATTGATTTTGTATCTTGCACTTTTACTGAATTCATTTGTCAGTTCTAGTAGTATTTTGGAGGAGTCTTTCAAAAAGTTTTCTATATATAGTATCATGTCATCTGCAAATATGAAAGTCATATTTTTTCCTTACCAATTTGAATGCCTTTTTTTCCTTTTTGTTGTCTGATTTCTGAGGCTAGTATTTCCAGTAATGTGTTGAATAAAAGTGGTGAGAGTGGACATCCTTGTCTTGTTCCTAACTTCAGGGGAAAAGTTCTCAGTTTTTCCTTGTTGAGGATGATATAAGCTGTGGGTTTTTCATACATGGCTTTTATTATGTTGAGGTATATTTTTTCTAAACCTACTTTGAGGGTTTTTAACACGAATGGATGTTGAATTTGATTTTTTAAGATTGAATTTCAGTCTGTATAGTTGTCAGAACTTGAGGTCATGATTATATGCAATGAAGTTGTCAATATGTAATGAAGATTTTTACTAGAAGCTGGAGAAGTTGGAAAACAAATATGTATACTCCCAAATTTGGGGTATTTTCAGGTATACTGCACAATTTCTGGATTTTGAGATATGAAATATACATTATTTTTAAAAACATGCCTTTTGATAGGGGAAATTTATTGTCTTCTGGATGTGACATATTCAATAGAGTGATAATATTCTAATATAGAGTCAATTCGGTAACCAAAATATGTGCTAGGGATCATGTACTATGTTAAGTCCTAGTGATGCAAACACAACTGAGACATCCTCTGGGGTCTTAAAAACTTTATAACCCTGCCTGGGAAACAGACACAATATAATTTTTTTCAATTATATATTTCAATATAATTGATTATTTCAATATAATCTATATGCACAGTGGAAAAGTAACATACTATAAATCTTACTTCAGGAGTTCACATGTGAAAATTTTTCTGGGAAGTTAGATACTGATTCATCTTTGTTCTACACGATGGACAGTTTTTTGCAATGTGTGCAAATCAAACATGTAAAATGAATCATATTTCCCCTGATTGATGCTTCAGAAGCACTTTTTTTTTTTTTTTTAAAGATTTTATTTATTTATTTGACAGAGAGAGATCACAAGTAGATGGAGAGGCAGGCAGAGAGAGAGAGAGAGAGAGGGAAGCAGGCACCCTGCTGAGCAGAGAGCCCGATGTGGGACTCGATCCCAGGACCCTGAGATCATGACCTGAGCCGAAGGCAGCGGCTTAATCCACTGAGCCACCCAGGTGCCCCCGTCAGAAGCACTTTTATTGCTGTTTGCGTGCCCTTTCCTTTGGTTTATTTTCATTTGGTGTTGTATTCTCCTGTTAAAATTCTCTCTCTCTCTCTTCTTTCTTGTTTTTTTTGTCAAGTAGTTAATTAATCATTTTAAACCTGTAAATCCATTGGAATCGCTTGCTATTTGAAGGACTCCTGAAGTGATCATTCTTTAAACTGAAAATTGCTTTGTTGAGCAAAAGTTACTTTTCCTACCTATTTTGCAAAAATGACTAGCCAAAATATTTTCTTCAGACATGGTATTCAAGTAAAAAAAAGTTTGCTTTGGTGAATATTTGCTCATCATTATATATTTAACCAGCATTTACTGAGATGCTATTGAGTATTATGGTAACTAAGCTGTATGAGCCTTATTCTCCTCTCAAATAATTCATACTCCTGTGGCAGCTGTAGACTAATAGGAAGAGCACTGGAGTACAGAGGAGTAAATGTCATAATAGTGGTATATGCCAGGTGCTTTGACAGCTAAGAGAACCTAAGAACAATGTTGGGACAGAGGCAGGAGGGGACAGGTATCCCAGAGAGGGTGGCCCATGAACTGCATATTGAGGAAGGAGTAGATGAAAGTGGGTGGTGGGTGATACCACATTACAGGTAGAGAATAAATTTTGTAACACCGTGGCAAATTCAGAGTGTGGCATAATAAGAGAAAACACCAAGAAGTTATGTTGGTCTCCATTCTATATTAAAGAGCACCTATGAAGGTAGAGTGAGAGATGAGTCTGGAAAGATGAGAGGTGAAGGGCCTTGTATGTTGTATTAAGGAAAGAAGAGCACTTTATCTGAAAGGGATACATGCGTCACTCCTATATTTAAACAGTAGAGTGTCACTGTCTCATTTATATTTTTAAAAACAGTACTCTGACGGCAGCTAATGGTCTAGAATTGCTGGAACAATTTAAGAAATGAAAAAAAAATGAAGTTTAGTTGAAAAAAATGCTTAATACCTCTATGCTTTCAAAATGAAGCATTTTCAGTAGAATAATTAAGTTTTAACCACATTATTTTTATTTGGAAAATTAGACGAGAAGTTCACAGAAGCTTTTATATTAGCATGGTTTCTTGTTTCCAGTCGGCATCCCTGATCTAAAAATGCTTTCTTACGGCTGTGAGTCACAGTGGAAATTTCAGCTCAGGTTGGGCATAGACTTCTCTTGGCTGGCCCAGCCCCTGGCCAACAACCCCTACTCTCCATGGAAAGGCTCCCAGAGGGCAGACAGTTCCGCTGCTTTTTGCAGTTGACATTGCTGTTGCTGGAGCACCGTGGACAGAGTCCCAAGTTCTTTCAACGAAGCAAAGACTTGCATGAGATGTGACAGGTCTATAGAGCTACTTATCAACAAGGGAGAGGCAGGGGGGTTGGCACTTCCAGGAATATGACAGAAAGAAAAGGAAGAATAAAAAGCTGCTATCACACCTGCCACAGAGGGCAATAAAAGATGTGTGATATGGCAGGGCAGGAAGCTAGTGAGGGAGTTGGATGCTTGGTGAACAAATGGCATATTTAGGGTAGCAAAAATGTTAGAAATATTTTTTTAGGTCATATTATTCCTGTAATGAATGAAGAGGGTCATTCTAAATCTCATGATTATCACAGTGTAGTAGTAGATTTGCAGCATTAAGGACATGAAGCTAGTGCTGCTTTTCTGCTTTTAATTCTATAGACTGGAAACACAGAAGACCACATATATAGATTATCTAAGAAGGACTAAGCTGTTCTGAAAGTTTTGAACATTTTCTGAACGCTGTGGATTAATACCCAATTTTAGATCTCTGCTGTATAAGATTAAAATAACAGTGGCTTTGCCTCTGGAAATCCATTGGGGTCTCTGGACTCCACAGAGTCATAGGTCTTAGATCAGAAACTCTGGTGAAAAGTTCAGTCAATCTAATTAAAGTTTTATTAAAGGCTGATTTATGCTTAGGTTCTGGGGTCAAGTGAGATAGAAATCTCTCAGTTCTTACCTTTTATGTATATATAGTACACAACCATTGATAGCTGAAATTCTATATGATAAGGGCTGATTATTTAATGGGATCTTGGGTTAGAATTGGGTGTAAGGAAGCAGGGAGGGCCATTATCACAGCTAAGAATGGTCAGTAATACCCTTCTGGAGAAGGTGGAGCAGCAGCGGGTGTAGGCGGATAAGCTGAAGTGCGTTCTAGAAAAGGCATATTAGTTAAAGCTGGAAACATGACTGGACCCTGAGCCTGGGAAACTTGTATGCCAGCTAAGGAAGAATTTAGATGTGGGAATCACTGATAAATGGTAAATGGGGGAGTAATGTGACTGGTTGCACATGTGACGAAGATCTCTCTGATGGCTTTCTCAAAGATGGATTTGTACGAGAACTGGTACTCAGGGTGATGACACAATTGTCAGGGGGAGGGGAGGTTCTTGGTCTAGGAAAGTGACCACAGTGCTGCAGGATACAGCTGAGAAACATGTCAGGACTTCAACGGCAGTACTCAGTGGTTGCCAGGCGCAGAGTCAGGATTGTGGGGAGAGAGGGAACCAATTTTAGTGAGAAGGTAACTAATTCCATTTGAAACAAGTTGAACAAGAGAAGAAAAGACTTTTTTACTTTTATTTTTGAGTAAAAGTATCAGCCAGTGAGGCGAAGTTGGGTGAAGTGACCCAGGTCTTATAAACAGCATCCAGCTGAAGAGAATAGTAGCACAAAGCTCCAAAAGGGCGTGCAAAGAACTGTTTCAGTTTTAGAGCTTTCTTTCTTGTGAGGTCTTGTGTTTGCATGTGGATGGGATTTAAGGTGGCAGAACTCAGGACAAACTATGATGAGAAAGTCTGACATGGCTTTCAGTAAATTTTGTGTAAATGAAAATGACCAGTAAGGCTTAATTTCTTAGGAGCAATAATTGATGATTCTTTTTCTTTTGTTAGAAATTTGGTCAGTAACTAACTGAAAGGTCTAAGTTCTTATTGTAACTCCCCATATAATCAAATTCTTTAGAAAAACAATAAAAATTTCGCTGATCTACTCTTCATATTTCTTCTCAGGGCACCTTTCTGATTGGCACTTCCTTCATAGTTTTTCTCTCTATTGATGGATCTTGGCTAATTGAGGCAACGTGCATATTTATGTTAGTCCTTTTCTATTTATGGAGAGCTTTTCTTCTCATCAACAAAGTAGGGAACATAAATTACTGGTCCTACTTCTGTTATTTGGTTCTTACTCTTAATTTAATCCTTTTCCTAATTTCCTTCTTGTAACATATGGATTAACCAGAGGAAAAACTGTTTCTTTGAACATTATATGGATCTTAACAACTGAGAAGTGAAATACCAGATCTTTTGAGGTGGCTATTTATTGATGCAATAAAAATTCATTTTCGTTGTAAATATATTTTGCCAAAAAGTGTCTTTTTGTTTTGTTTTCTTTTTATTTTTTTTTTTTTTTTTTTTTTTTTTTTTTTTTAAAGATTTTTTATTTATTTGACAGACAGAGATCACAAGTAGGCAGAGAGGCAGGCAGAGAGAGAGGAGGAAGCAGGTTCCCCGCTGAGCAGAGAGCCCGATGTGGGGCTCGATCCCAGGACCCTGGGATCATGACCTGAGCCGAAAGCAGAGGCTTTAACCCACTGAGCCACCCAGGCGCCCCTTGTTTTCTTTTTAAAGAAAGAGTCCAGGCACATCCACAGCAGTGGGGAGGGGGAGAGGGATCCGACAGAGAATCTTAAGCAGTCTCTATGCTCAACATAGAGCATGGCCCATGTCTTGATCTCAAGACCCTGAGATTATGACCTGAGCCAAACTCGAGTCAGTTGCTCAGCTGACTGAGGGACCCAGGCAACCCTCTAAGTGGTGTTTTTACAGAAGAAACACACCATTTTTTGAAGCCATTATGCCAAAAACCTCAGCATATTTGCTATCCACGTTTGGATGCCAGAGTTCTCAATAACAGAAATACCATCAAAATCCTCTTAACTAAACAGGCAGGAGTCCTTGATAGTGTCAGACCTCTGTGTGGCTCAGTGGTTGTTCAGGCTAGATAAATATCCCTTTTCCTTAAGATTTAACAAAGAAGTTTTTGACTCAGGAGAGCTTGTGGCTACTGAAAGGCTGAGCTGTACAAAACCCTTCTGAATCTGTTCTCTCCCCAAGAGCTGGTATATCCTAATATATGTTACACTAGGTCTAATTTCGATTTCAATGTTTTAAAGTTTTTACAGATATAATTACATTCATACTATTGCCTATCTCCACTATCAAAATAATTGATATTCATAATGTTGATCTTCCAAATAGCATGAAATGTTGAATCAGAGCAATATCAGATTTGTTCTATGGTATCTGAGGCAGTGAAGTGGATTTTCATAAACAATATTAGATAAAATACAAAGGTTTGTATTACTTAAAGGTTACACTTAGTTCACCCAGAATGCCTCATATTTGACCTCCTTGGTTAACTGTAGATTTACTCTACAGGCTTGCTGAGAGCACAACCTTATGTTAGATGGGCAGAGGGAATTATCTAGATTTATGGAAGGTATATGGGATAATGAAATATTTAAAATGCAAATGGAAGAAATCCTTTGCACTTCAATGTATTGAATGTGTTCAAGTCTGCTTGGCATAAGGAAGCCAAGTAGGAAATTATGTGTTTAAGGATGGCAAACTACCCAGTCACCTGGAACATCACATCACTTACCTATGCAGAAGAGAAATTGAAAATGCCCTGAATAAAGGCAAGCAGAACAGTAATGTGCCAACCCAACCTATCAAAGAAAGAAATGGAGAAAATGTGGGGTTGTCAAATTTTATATCAAGACAATGTTTAATAATATACATATACACTTTTTTTAAGTACAGAAAGAGATAATTCTAGCTGCTTAGAGAGACAAAGGAGCAAGTTGGAATTCACTGACAGCTTTATAATACAATAACAGATGTATGTCTTAGAGTGGAATGGAGCAACTGAAAAGTAAGGTCAGCTTCATTAATTAAATTTTCAAAATTCTATTTCAATTCCAGTATAGTTAACATACAGTGTTATATTGGTTTCATGTGTACAATATAGGGATTCAGTAATTCTACACATTACATCCATGCTCACGAAGATAGTGTACTCTTAATCCGCAACACCTGTTTCATGCCTCCTCCCACCCATGTCCCTCTAGTAACTGTCAGTTTGTACTCAATAGTTTTAGTTTGTTTCTTGGATTTTCTCTCCTTTTTTCTTTTGCTCATTTGTTTTGTTTCTTAAATTTCACAGATGAATGAAATCATATAGTATTTGTCTTTCTCTGACTGACTTATTTTGCTTAGCATTATACCCTGGGGCTCTAACCATGTCATTGCAAATGGCAAGATTTCATTCTTTTTTATGGCTGAATAATATTCTGGTTGTGTCTCTCTCTCTCTCTCTCTCTCTCTGTGTGTGTGTGTGTGTGTGTGTGTGTGTGTGTGTGTACCACCTTTTCTTTGTCCATCCATCTATCAATGGACACTGAGGCTTCTTCCATAATTTGTTTATTGTAAATAATGCTGCTTATAAATATTGGGGTGTGTGTATCTCTTTGAATTAGAGTTTTTGTATTCTTTGGGTAGTTTTGTATTCTTTTGAAATCATACTATTCCAGTAGTGTGATTACTGGATCATAGGGTAGCTCTATGTTTTAACTTTCTGAGGAATCTCCATACTGTTTTCCACAGTGGCTCCACCAGTTTGCATTGCCACGAGCAGTGCACAAGTGTTCCTTTTTCTCCACATCCTGCCAACACTTATTGTTTCTTATATTTTGATTTTAGCCATTCTGACAGGTGTGATGTGGTATCTCTTGTAGTTTTGATTTGCATTTCCCTGATGATGAGTGATCTTGAGCATCTTTTCATGTGTCCATTGGTCATGTGGATGTTTTCTTTGGAGAAGTGTCTTTTTATGTGTCTGCCTATTTTTAATTGGATTTTTTTGGGGGGTATTGATTTGTAAGTTCTTTATATATTTTAAATAAGCTTCATTAATTATTATCAGTTAATCAGATTAGTCATTGGCAAAATCTACTGGAGTTTGAAATCTTCTGAGAATCAAGGAAGCTTACTTACCTGAGGGGCAAGAAGGTGGCTTCCTATTAAGGAATGAGTTACTGGTCTTTCACAAAATAAAGACCCATGCCTCTAGAGAGAAGCTCCTTCTGGTAGGCAGAACCTCAGCCAGAATCCCAGGTGTTGGTGTAAGACCTACATGGTATGTCACTGAGGCTTTCCTAGACTTACCAACCTGACTAGCTTTAGCACTCCATGATCCCCAACTTCTTAATTTTCTAGTTTATCACAACTCTGTCCACCTGAATTATACTTGTGCTGATAAAAAGCCCCTATATAAAATATGTATTAAGTCCCTTTCATTTTGTTAGGACCTTTCAGGTTTAATACCTTAATTCTCATTTAGCCACCTTAAAAATGTCCTCCTGCCAGATCTGCTATTCTTACGATCAGCTCTCCTTCTAAAAAATTTATATGTTCTGGGGAAAAAAAAAAAAGATTTAATCATTGCATGTAATGTTCCTTTTGCATCCATGAAAAGTCTTATTTCTTTATATTTTAAAGTACTCTTTACCAAGAGTTATCAAATGAAGTATTCGCTCTGTAGCTGTAACAAACAAAAATGTCCTGCTTTATATGGGAAATATTAGCCTCATATCGGTGTCCTGCCTCAATATGACATGTGGAAAAATATTTATTGAATAAGTTAGCTACACATTAGCTACCTGAATTAACTCCTGTGAAATCAATGGTTTTTGTTCTTTTTTATTAAATAGCCTAATTTTCCTGCCACATGGGTGACTTAAGTTTTACCTAAGTTTCATTTGTTTTATCTTAAAGCTTAGTCACTTCAGTAAAATAGGGATTTGTATTGTTCTATGTCAGTTTTTCCTGGGTTACAATGTGCCATTTCAATATGTATATTCAAGTGTTCTTTCATTTTGAAATAATTTTTTTGATTTATGCATTTAAACTTTTGGTACACTATTTTATTTTTCATTTTTGGGGTTACCAGTGTGCACAGTATGAATATTCTTCGTCTTTTTTAAAAGTCAGGTTTATTGATTTATAATTTATGTATAGTAGAATTCACCCTTTTAACTGTACATTTTGACAAGTTGTGGCAAATGCTGTATGATCACTACCACAATCAAGATACAGAATATCCTCCATCTCCCTAAACCTTCCACATGCTTCTTTGTATTAGCAGAGCTTGCTTTTCTAAAATTTTTTGCATTAGTGGTCATGTCTTTTGATCAGCCCACTCTTTCTGGCTAACAGTCTGTAGTCATTGAATGGCTAACTAGGAAAAAAGCTTATCCTTAATATTCATGAAATAAATGCAAATTAAACAACAATACATATTACTTTTGTCTGTCTTACTGGAACATATTTAAAATATGACATCCATTGTGAAAGTGGTTTAGTTGGCCATGTTATTTTTGTTGTGGGGATGAATATGGATATATTTTTAGAGGAAATAATACATTGTAACTCCTAAAATAGCCAGTTTATTAAACTATTGCACTTTCAAAGAAAGTGTTGGAGATATGTATAGGTATTAATGTATAAAGGTATATGCATCATAGTATTTTTATAATAGTCAAAATTATAAAATGAATATTTAATACTACAAAGTTGATTACATTATGTTATAGTTGTATAATGGAATATCATACAGCTTTTAAATTTTTTAAATATGTAGCTGTTATGTGATAAAATTATTTTAACAGAAATAAGTTGGCTTTGACTCCCTGGCTTATTTCTTCTTTCTCAGGAATGGGTAGGCTCCCAAAGATTCTGTGTTTGCCACAGCTTGTGGATCTTAATTTTTCAAAGTTTTTATAATTAAAATTGCTTCTTTTATGGTCACATTTTTAAAAGTCGAGCTACTTCTTCTGGATAGTATATAATGAATAGAAGATTATACACTTCTGAGGCCACAATATCAAATATGTATGCCAGAAATAATTTTTAAATGCAGTGTTTTATAAAGTTCATGTAATATTTTCAGAATATAATTTTATGACAAATAAGATGGAGGGGAAAAGTTATACTTCTTATAATATTAAAGTAATACCATTCATTTAAGAACTATTTTAAGGCAAAGAACCTTGAGAAAGAAGAGCTGAGCTAATTACATTTAAAAAAAATTTTTTTTATAGAAGATATTTTTTGTTTGGCCATTGATCTTGATAATAACTTAAAAGTTATTATTGAATTCATGGTTCTATAGACATGAAAGGCATAGTTGATACAACACTTGGCTAGCAATGCTTGACATAAACATTTGAAGAAACCTTAAAAAATCTGTCATGACCACAAGAACACTGAACATAAACTCCTTGACAAATATGACCCACTCTGTGGGAATTGTTTCAATGTCTCTTTAGTCCCAGCCCAACCCTTTCTAATGGAATTTTCTTTATGACTTCTCAAATTCATTCTTCTGGATGTTTATGTCTAATGGCATACATACTTGTTTATTTGTTTCAGTTAAAGTTATTTTTATACTTTTTTAACATTTAACAAAAGCAAATATTCATTTTATTTCTAAGTCAGATGGTGGGGTAAACAGTGTCTGTTTTATTTCAAGACGTGAATTATGTTCACAAAAATAAAATACCAACACAGATACACACTGAATTGTCTTTGCATCTAAACTGTAAATACTTGGAGTAGACAATGTATATTTTGTTCACTATGATCTTTCTTTGCCTAGAAAATAAGAGATCAGTAAGTACTGGCTATGAATAATTATTATACTTACATTGTGAAAAATCAACCTAATTAATAGAGTATCAAGAATATTTAAGTAGACACACAGACTCATTTAAAAAAAAAAAAACTTATATTCCAGGCATTAGAAAGTGATTATATAAAATATGCAAATAAAGGAGAATAGAGTTGATGTAATCAAGGAATGCAATATCTGTTGCTTCTACCTATTCTTTCACATATACTTGCATGACTTTTTCCTTGTCTCTAAATGAAATAATTCCTTTTAGTTTAAATCCTGTCAAGCAACTGAGAGTCCTGGAATACTTTAGTTCTTCTTCACTTGAGCACCGCTTGTATTCATAAAATGCTTTCCATGCTGACATGTCTTAGGAGTCCTATGAATAATTAGTTGGTTATGGTGATAATTTGAGAAAGGGAGAAGATCTTACATTTCAGCACTACCTGGAGATTTTGATATGTTAAGATTTTATCATCTAGCATAAGTTAAATCTTATTATGACCTTTTGTCAATAGTAATTCCTGGGCTGCTCTTAGTTGCTATACAAATAAGAGGAGAGAGATTGACTGTAGAGTCCTGGAACAAACTAAGGTGAAATCAAGTTTTCCCTATGTTTTAGGTAGCTCATGATCTAAATTAGATACTCCATAAGTTTCTCATCTATATGGGCTAATTAAACTCAAAGCCAAATTCTATGAAGTCAAGTGTTTCCATGGGTCAATTTTATGCTTAAATCTTTTCACACCATTTTAAATCACCTTGTTACATAATAAACTCTGCACTTTTTTCTTTACCAGCATCATTGTTGATCTTGTAAGTCCTGTTTATTTCAAAACCCCATTGTGACTTACTGACCTCAGTCATCATGAAATACTTGTATTAGCTCATGCTTTGGGATGAGTTTTGTCACGTTATCAGGAACTTGCTTGAATGATGTTTTGGAATGTTATTTGATTTACATTCATTGTTCTAATGACACCATGGACCTTACAAAACTGAGGCAGAAATACAGATATCAGAGAAACTGAAAGAAAAATTTGTTTTCTGAGGCATGCCCTCTGAATGTGGCACTTGTTCAATCCACTCTACATGCGGAGATGTTGAGCTTATGGTTGTTAATGTATTATGAAAGGAAGCAGTATAAGGGTGAAACACTAGAAGACATTTTCAAATAGTGCCTTTTTTTAATGTATTTGTTTCCCAAGGAGCAGACGGTACCAGCAATAGTCCTGTCTGGAACCATCACTGAGCTTGCTCCACAAATGTATGAACTCTTCTGTTTTTGCCCCAGGCACAACAGTTCCGTTATTCATAGGCTTCCATGTGTTTATATGTTGTCACATTGTCATGGGAAGAACAGAAATGGTATGTGAGATTTTCTGAGAATCTTAATTTTTTTTATGATACAGAATTTGAAGCTCTACTTAGGGTGAAAACCTGAAGATTATTACATCATATCTTAAATTAATGATATATCCAATAATGATATGTCTAAAATATATAAAAAGCTCATACAACTCAACACCAAAGAAAAACTGATTAAAAAATGGGCAGAGGTCCTGAATAGACATTTTTTCCAAAGGAGACATACAGATGGCCAACAAACACAAGAAAAGATACTCAACATTAGTAATCATCAGGAAAATAGAAATCAAAACCACAATGAGATATCACTGTGCACCTATCAGAATGACTATTACCAAAAGTTAAGAAATAACAAGTGTTAGAGAGGATGACAGGTAAGAGAAAGTGTTGGAGAAAAGGTTACCCTCATGCACTATTTGCATAGTTCAACCACTAGAGAAAACAATTTGGACATTCCTGAAAAAATTAAAAACAAAACTACCAAAGAATCTACCAATTCCACTTCTGGGTACTTATCCAGAGAAAATAAAAATACTAATTCAGAAAGGTATATGCTCCCTTATGGTCACTGCAACATTATTTACAATAGTCAAGATATGGAAGCAATGCTAGTGTTTGTCAGTGGATGAATGGATAGAGAAGATATGGTATATGTATACAGTGGAATATTAGCCATAAAAATGAATGGAATCCTGCGATTTGCAACATTATGAATGGACCTAGATGGTGTTATTCTAAGTGAAATAAGTCAGACAAATATAGACAAATGTTGTATGACTTAACTTATATGTGGAATCTAAAAAACAAAGCAAATGTACAAATGAAACACAACAGAAGCAGACTTGTAGATTCAGATAATAATCTAGTGGTTGTTGGGGAGAAGTAGGGAAATGGGTTACTATGAAGGGGATTAAGAGATTCAAATTTCTGGTTATAGAATAAGTAAGTCACAGGGATGTGGGTAAAACATAAGGGATATAGTCAATAATATTTTAGTTTGTATGGTGATAGATGGTGATTAGATGTGGTGACCATCTTGTAATATATATATTACTGGGGTGATCATTTTGTAATATATATAAATGTTGAATCACCATGTTGCACACCAAAACTAATGTAATATTGCATGTCAACTATACTTCAGTAAAAGTTGTTGAAAGCTCACCATATCAGGTACACTGTATATTTTTTTCTTTTGATCCCAGTGGTTCCTATTAGCAATCAGAAGAATTGCATGTATATATATAGTGAGTAAGAGAGAGAAACTATCTATCTATCTAGAAACTATCTTCCTTTTTTCCTTTCTTTTATTGTGTTATGTTAGTCACCATACAGTAACATCATTAGCTTTTGATGTAGTGTTCCATGATTCTTGGTTTGTATATAACATCCAGTGCTCCTTGCAATCCATGCCCTCCTTAATACCCATCTTAAAGTCAATATATTTTATTTTCAAGAATGTTCAAGGAGCATCCAAATTGAAATTTCTCTTTGTAGCCATCCTTATTGTATTCCTAGGGCCTGGGAAAATATGTGTAATTTATTTGTCTTTATTCTAGGTTTTAGAAATACAGATAAATCAGAAAGTCAACTATTTTCTATTCCTCTTCTTTCTTATCAGAAAATAAACTGCTAGCTATTTCTCTTCTAAAAGCAGCACTTATTAAAATTTCATTCAGCATTTGATCTTTTGCTCTGACACAGGAGGTTAGATAATGTCCAGGAAAATTCTTGCAAGTCAATAGGTCCTTTTCCATGCATATTTCATCACTGATATTTTGCTACCCCCTTGATTGGAGGTCATACTCTACTAGAAGCATGACCGTGACACCAGTCAACTCTACATGAGATCTTCTTCTTGAAGCTTGCAGAGTAGTCCAACAAAGGTCATTGAGCTTTTAACAAACCACATTGAAATTTTGGCTCTTCACTGGGTTGGTATTTTTATGGTATTTTTTGTAGGTAATTTAAATTATGCAATTAGGTAGATTCCTGAAATAACTCAGTTTGGATGGGCTAAATATTTCTGGTCATTCATTTTAAAAGAAATTAGCCGTTTGACTCTGACATCTTACTGTGATAGAAAATGACTTACTCTTTATGCCATCAAAGGCAAAATTGTTGACCAAAGGAGAAATACAGTTAGATAGGAAAAAAAAAAAATCTACTTAGGCTATTTGTAAGAAAATGTATTTGTGTTATATTGCCGGACAAGACAGGCAGAGTTTTCTGTAAAATCATATGCTCTAGTCTGCCATCTTAAAATAGAGATAAGTTTTCTTTTCATAATCATTTAGTTTTTTACAATTGCTATAAATAGTAAAAAATGGGGAGTAAACATAAATCCATAAGATTTTATTCCCTAACAAATAGTTTATAAATCATAACAAATTGTACCTCCTCATAGCCTTTACATTATTTTATTGATAAAATAAAAGCTACTTAAATGCTTAGTCAGTGCAAATGTGGCATACTTACTGTGTCTGGAAAGTCTTTTGTTTCAGTTAAGAAGGTATTTGGGAAGTTCTCTTATCTGTTTACTGTGTTGTTGGCTGTTGTGAAAATAAGCTTGTTGATAGTTGATAAGGGGAATTTTTCTTTAAAATATCAAGATACTTTTACAACAATTTTTCTTCTTGGTATTATTTTTCTATCCTCTATCCCTATACTTGCTGCCAGTTCCTGTATGTCCTCTTCATTAAGAGTATGCCAGCTTTGGGGACTTGATTCACTCTAGTGGGTTGGTTTTTATAACACAGCAAAGAGAATTTTAAAAGGGGTTTTACATGTGGGGTAGAAGGATACTTTCAAGGACTCTTAGAATGATTGGCTGCATAATTTGTGGACATATTGCAAAATGAAAATGCAGAATTTCTTGTTTAAATATTATTAAAAATTTCAATATGCTGACAAAGCATTAAACCATGTGGGGGTCTTTTGTGCCTACATAGCTTGGTGCCCATAAAATCTGTCTTGGCTCCATATCCTAGGAACCTCTTAATCTCTTTCTCTTTTCTTTAAGTCACTAAGGTATGCCTGTTCTCTCATTTGTTGTAGACTTTGAGCAACTTTCTTCTCCTTTCAATAGTTGAAATCCTTACTTCTACCTTTCAATTTTTGATTGATGTGCTGCCTCTAAACTGTCCAAGAGCACTGTTTTTGTCAACTAATTCTAGAACATTTTTCAATTTAACCACCTCTTTGATTTTCCTTCTCCCTTTTGAACGAAGGTTTCCTCCTACTCTGCCTGTGTGATCTTGTTCCAACATCTGTTCTTTGTTTTTAATGGAACACTCTCATTGCCCTGGGATGTTAAATGTGGGATAGGTCACATGTCTAAGATTTGTTAGGAAGACTTGATAGCAGCACTAAGATATCATTACCATCATGTTCCTCTTTCCCTACACTCAGATTTTGGAGAGATATAAGAACCGAATACATATTTTTAAATTTCTGGACCCATAAACATTTAACTCTGAATTTATGACCTCATTTCTACCACTGTGAACAGTACTAGATAGTAGCTTAGAAGGAGTCTAAGGTTCCTATTCACCATCATTGGAAACTCTTAAGAAAACCCTAAGTCTTTGCCTTCCTTTTTTCTCTTTCCTGCCCTACTGAGATCATTTTAGCTCTGTAGATCAAAAGATAAGGAGGAGGATATCTCAACAGAAGAAAGAGGAAAAAAGATGTTTTAAAAGGGTACCCTCGAAACTAAAGGTAATCATGAGATCAAATTAGTTCAGCTCCTTACATATACAGCCCAAACAAGTAAAGCCCAAAACTAAAGAATGCAACACTTTTTTCAACAGTATTCTTCCTAATGGATATATCTTCTCTACTTGACAGTAGTTCAAGGCTTTGAGCAAAGGGGAGGAGCAAGGTCAGCCATATTTCCTCCTAGCCTTTATGTATCCCAGAATACTTCAAAATTTCTGAAGCATCTTCTTAATTCCTTCCAATAACCCAATAAGTTAAGGTAGGTATCAATCACTTATTATTAATGTGAGAACTAAGGCTCATTTGACTTAGCTGATATTTCCAAGCACTATAAAATTAATTTGTAAATATTTGAGGAAAACTGAGAATTCTCAAATACCCAATGAACAATCTTGCCTTATATTGCTGCTAGCATCAAGATGTTTGTCACTATTGCCACTGTCTTTGTACATTTCTATGCTATTTCTACATACACTATCGTGTGGGTCTCTCTAACTTTATTTGTGATCTTCTTTTCCTTTACCTATTTATCTTTCCTAAGCATGATACTTCTTTAGTTTATATTTATGTAACTTAAAAAAACTGATTTTCAAGTATTTTAATTAAGTTTTTTTTGAGACTTGTTACTTCAGTAGTGAGGCAAGATAGCAATTACTACAATTTTAAGCTAAACCAATAACTGTAGTTCTATATGTGGCTGGGTGCCACATATAATCTCTCAAAGTTGCTCTTGGTAGTTACTTGCCCTGAGCTATTTTGTTAGCATTAAACATCATCCTCACTTAGATAAGGGTCCGAAGATTGCACAGTTGCTTAGTTATTTGCTTTTTTTTTTTTTCCATTGCTTCCCATTTAAGCCAATAACTAAAGGAACAATTAGGACTTTGGTTGTGTGAGAGATGTGTTTTATTTGGCATGGACCCTAATGATCAGATAATGAACAGCTTCATTTCTATCAAGAGGATATTCTAAAGAATGGTTTCATTTCTTAATGCTGACCCTCACTCTGAGAGGCAGAATGCTCTAATCATGATAGTTAATGACCAATAAGTGGCCATTTGTCACATTTTCACTCTTTACTTCAGGCCTCAGCCAAAACCTCTAACATAAAGGATTCAAACTATGATGAAATGCTTTCACAGGTAATGATGAGAGAGATGATGAGAATTCTTAGGCCAGGGTTCATGCTCCATATGTTCTCTGTAGTAATCATGTTGAAAAATAGTAGTTTGGTTCTGAAGCGCTACAGAGTTTGATTCACTGGACATTTATTGACTACTCTGTATGTAACTCATAAGAGTAGAAAGAGAAATGAATATCAGAACACAAATATCTGTCTCTAATAAACTCAGTCTGTAGTAGGATGTCAAGATTTTTTTTCTCTCAAGATTTTATTTAAATTCAAGTTAGTTAACATATAGTGTAGTATTAGTTTCAGGGGAAGGAGGATGCCAATTCTAATCAAAATTTAAATGAAATAGTTTAAGATTAACTTGGTTACTAGATTGGTGTGCAGAAAATATTATAAACTCAGAGAAAGCATCAGGAGTCTCTAAAAGTTATAAAGACCTTTAAATTGTTTCTTATGTACCCTTGGCTTATGCATACTTGACTTTGACTATAAACATAACCCAACATTTGAAAGTTCACAGTTAAATTGTGGAAGTCCGTTAACTACATGATTAAAGCTGATTTGTTATGTTTAAATTTCCATAATCCATTTACAAGGTTTACCCATTTAAAATCTCTAAATTAGCAGTTTTCTCTGCTTCTATTATTCAGGTCATTGCACCTTAGATAAGTTAAATGTTTAAGCGTTCCCTATAAAGAAAGCAAACAAAATTTAAATATCTGCCATAGGAAGGTCAAAACAAGGAAAGTCATCATCAGTAGTCTGAATAGAAGAAGCTTCTATTAATGTTCTACTTCATCTTCCCCTTCCCCTCATCATATATAATTATAACTGAATTAATGAAATTTTGTGAAATATTTCCTTTTAAAATGAACATTTTAATTCTAACCAGAAATTATAATTTATAGAATTTAGGTCATTTGGGATTTCTTTGGCCCTTAGTATTACCAGTAACAAAGGCACTGGAGAGACTTCTGCCAGAAGGCAGTATAAGAAGATTCTGAACTCCCCTCATCTCATGAACACTTCAGATCTACAGCTAAAAATGGATAATTTGCTTCTGAAAAAGATCTGAAAACTAGATGAACTGCTTCTCCACAGCAAAGGATAAAAAGACCACATGGAGAGGGTAGGAGAGTCAGACATGATATTGCCCAAATCCCATCTCTTGGTGCAGCAGCACATAGTAGGGAGGGAACTTAGCAGTCTGGCAGTTCTATTGGAGGAGTGAGGGATTGGTGCCCCATATCTAGCACCCTAACCCTTGGAATCTGCATTGGAGAGACAAGCCCCCAAAATGTCTGGCTTAGAAAATCAATGAGGCTAATGTCCAAGGGACCTAAAATGCTAGAGGAAACTGAAATTCCCCCTCTAAAGGGCTTGCAGGTGGTTTCCCTCACCATGAGATCCAGGGAAAATTAGCACTTTGAGAAGTGTCTAGGTTATATGGAAAGAAAATTCATTTGCTAATTTAAAAGCATCTTCTGGAGGGGCAGGGGTCAGATGAAACTCCTCCTAAAGATGGAGGTGCTGGCAAATACCAGTTTTGCACTATCTATCCACCCTGCTAGCATAGCACAAGTGGATGAGCTTGGTTGTGGCACCTTCCTGCCACCTTTCTCAAACAGGTGGGGTTTGAGTTATCATGGCAGTTATCATGGCAATCCCATTGCCTTGTTGAAGCTGGAGAGCACAGGTTTTGCTACATTCCCCTACTCCCTGGCTGGGGCTGGCAAGTATAAGTAGTCACAATATTCTGCTCCTGGCCTAAAGCCAGCACATGCACACAGACAGGGCACTTTCTTGCTATATTCCTGAAACTGGAGAGTGCACACAGTCAAGACATTTTCCTGCTGCCTTTCTGAAGCCAGTGAGTATGTCTTACCCCTTATGTTCTTTAACAAAAGCTAGCAGGCATGTATAGTTTACATAGGGGACGCCCCTTGATTAGGCATCTGGCCCTGGTGGCCAAGGGAGCTGGCAAGCCTTAGCTCCACAGAAATTTAAGAATTGGGAAGTCACATTTTGTTGGGCCATCACCCCCAGGGCACTGCATAAACAGCAGACTGAAAAATAACCCTAGTATTCTTGGAAAAAAGACCTATTTACTTAGCCTGGAGATTTAGTTTAACGGACAGGCTTCAGGTTTCCCACACATCTAGGGTGCATGGAGGTGCTCCTCGTGAATGTAAACAGGGAGACACCATCCTTGTGTACCCCATTGTCCTCACAATAGCTTGATGAGACCTCCCCAGAAGAACCCCCAATTTTTGTGACTGTCATCCAGGGGACACCTCCTGATCTATTCTGGAGTCCTTCAGGGTCTGTGGCCCCACAGGACTATATATAGTTTCATACTTTAAAAGCTGCTGCCTCTGGATCTGGCTTCTGATCAGCCTGAAACTAGCTGCTAAATAAGATTTCTCCATTTGGAAAACTGACAGGTCTTTGCATACATTCACCAATGGGGAAATATCAAGACTAAATCAAGGTATTTAGACTTTCCCTAAGGTTTGAGAGAAAACCAAGAGAAAGGACAAGGTTGAATGAGGATTATTAACATCTATAGAAGACCACTCTTTCCAGACTGAGAGAGGTGGTTCCTGACCCTAATACATAGAAACAAACACAGAGAGCCAAGCAAAACGAGGAAACAAAGAAACATATTTCAAATGAAAGAACAAAACAAAACCTCAGAGAAAGATATTAACAATATAGAGATGAGTAATCTGTCTAATGGAAAATTCAAGATAATGGTCATAAAGATGCTCACCAAACTCAGGAAAAGAATTGCTGAACACAGTAGAACTTTAACAGAGATAGAAAATATAAAAAATACCAAAAAGAAGTCACAGCTGAAGAACACAATAACTGAACTGAAAAATACACTACAGTGGTTCAATAGCAGCTAAGATGATGCTGAAGAGCATCTCAGCAAGTTGGAAGACAAAGCAATGGAACTCACCCAGACAGAATAGCAGCAGGAAAAAGAAAAAAAAAAAAAGAATTAAAAAAATGAAGATAACTTAAGGTATCTGTAGGGCAAAGTGGTATAATATTCACATTATAGGGGTCCCAGAAGAAGAGAAAGAGACAGGAGTAGAAAACTTATTTGAAGAAATAATGGCTGCAGACTTCCCTAACCTAGGGAAGAAAACAGACATCCAGGTCCAGGAAGCCCAGAGAGTTCAAGTAAGATGAGTCCAAAGTGACCCACATCAAAACACATTACAATTAAAATGTCAAAAGTAAACCTAAAGAGTGAATCTTAAAAACAACAAGAGAAAAACAAATTGTTACATACAGGGGAAATCATAAGGCTATCAGAAGATTTCTGAATAGAATCTTTGCAGATCAGAAGAAAGAGGCATGGGATATTCAAAGTGTTGAGAGGAAAAAAGAAACTTCCAACCAAGAATACTCTACCTGGCAGGGCTATCATGCAAGATTAATAAATAAAGAATTTTTAGATAAGCAGAAGCTAAAGGAATTTATCACTACTAAACGTTAGAAGAAATGTGAAAGGGACTTCTTTAAGCTGAAAATAAATGGCCCTAATTAATAACAAGAGAATATACAAAAGGAAGAATCTCATTGAAGAAGGTAAATATATAAAAAAAGTAGTGGATTAATCACATACAAACCTACTGTGAGGATTAAAAGACAAAAGTGCTAAAATTAATTAAGACTACAGTAATCAGTTAAGGGATACATTAAGTAAAAAGATGTAAAGTGTGGCATCAAAAACATGGAAGGAAAGCAAAAGTGTAGAGTTTTAGAATGTATTCAAATTTAATTTGCTATCAACTTAAAATATATTGTTATGTATTTAGTTGGTTACATTTGAACCTCATGATAGTCACAAAGGAAAAACTTGTAATAAAGACACAAAATAAATGAAAAAGGAACCTAATTATAACACTAAAGAAAGTCTTCAAACCACAAGGGAAGAGAGCAAGAGAAGAATAAGGGGACACAGAGGAACCACAGAAACAACCAGGAGCAATGAGCAAAATAATAAGTATGTATATCTATGTAAATTACTTAAAATGTAAATGGACTAAAGTCTCCAATTAAAAGGCAGAGTGGCAGAATGGATTAAAAAACAAGATACACAAACGAACAAGCAAGATACATGTATATACTGCCTACAAGAGATTCACTTTAGCTGTAAAGATGCAGTTTGAAAATGAAAGATTGTAAAAAAAAAAGTATTCCATACAAATGGAAAAAAGAGAACTGGTATAGCTATACTACAAAGTAGACTTTAAAACAAAGAATGCAGCAAGTAGCACTCTATAATGATAAAAGGGTCAATCCAGCAAGAAGATAAAACACTTATAAATACATATGCAAAGTATGTAAAGCAAGTGTTAACTTTGCATGGTGATAGATGATAGCTATACTTACTCTGGTAATCATTTCATATTATATACAAATGTTGAACCATGATGTTGTACACCTGAAATTAACATACTATATGTCAATTATATTTCGATGAAAATAAAATAAAGAAGGCATATTTATACTAGGCTTATTATTTTAAAGTTTAGTTGGATAATACATCATAAGAATGGATGTAGAATATATGGTATGTCATATTCAAGTGAAAATGACACTTTAAGGTATTTCAGTTCTAAGAATATTTTTCTCTAATAATTTATATATTATGCTATTAGTTAGATGGAATAGTAGGATAACCATAAAAAGAAATTTAAAAAAGTACATTGATTAAACTCAAAACATCATTGGTTACCAAATAGTCACCCCAAAAGGGTTTTGGTAATAAGAGAGAAATAACAGTCATTGCTTATTTTTCTTAGTGATTATCTAAAATTACAGAAAAGTATCAACATAGAAAATTATCAATCAATATTTAAGCCTTATGGTAATTTTTATAATGCTTATAAGAATTTTTTGATTCTTTAAAGAATTATTTATTTACTTAGTGTCTGCGGAGGGTGTCAAATTTTGTGGGAGATAAAAAATATCTCTCCCAAGAACCTTAAAATCTGTTGAAGAATTAAAATGTCAATATAAATAACTGCAAAAGCCTGTAAAATATAAAAGGACCACAACTGAGGTATAGAATGAGTAATATGAATATTGAATGGTGGGAGTGTTGTTCTCAACTGACAGAATAGGGAGTAAGTTGAACCACCAAAGATTCTGCAAAGTAACACTGCGATGAGGAGGACACTATAGGGATGATATAAGGCAAACACTGAGTGACACCCTGTAGGGAAAAAGGGCATAGCAAAGAGGAATTGGAGAAGAATAGGAGCTAAAAAGTTTTGGAAAATATGTGTGAGTTTTTTTTTTTTAATTGACATAAAATGTATTACTGGTTTCAGAGGTACAGGTCTGTGATTCATCTGTCTTATATAATACCCAGTGCTCATTATATCACATGCCCTCCTTAATGTCCATCACCCAGTTACCCCATCTTTCTACCTCCTTCTCCTCCAGCAACCCTCAGTTTGTTTCCTATGATTAAGAGTCTCTTATGGTTCGTCTCCCTCTCTGGTTTCATCTTATTTTACTTTTTCCTCTCTTCCTCTATGATCCTGTGTTTTATTTCTTAAATTCCAAATATCAGTGAGATAATATGGGAAACAAAGGCAAAAATGAACTATTGGAACTTCAAGATAAAAAGCTCTTACATAGCATAAGAAACAGTTGGCAAAACCAAAAGATAACTGACTGAATGGGAGAAGATATTTGCAAATGACATAGCAGATAAAGGGCTAGTATCCAAAATCTATAAAGAACTTATCAAACTCAACACCCAAAGAACAAATAATCAATCAAGAAATGAGCATAAGACATGAACAGACATTTCTCCAAAGAAGACATCCAAATGGCCAACAGACCCATGAAAAATTGCTCCACATCTTTTAGCATCAGGGAAATCAAAATCAAAATCAAAATGAGATACCACCACACACCAGTCAGAATGGCTAAAATTAATAAGTCAGGAAATGACAGATGTTGGTAAGTATGCAGAGAAAGGGGAACCCTCCTACACTGTTGGTGGGAATATAAACTGGTGCAGCCACTCTGGAAACAGTATGGAGGTTCCTCAAACAGTTGAAAATAGAGCTACCCTATGACCCAGGAACTGCACTACAGGGTATTTAACCCAAAGATACAAATGTAGTGATCTGAAGGGGGCACCTGTATCCCAATGTTTATAGCAACAATGTCCACAATAACAGAACTATGGAAAGAGCCCAGGTGTCCTGGGACAAACAGACGATGGGTAAAGAAGATGTATCTCTCTCTCTCTGTCTCTACACACACACATACACACAATGGAATACTACTCAGCCACCAAAAAAACCCAAAAATGAATTCTTGCCATTTGCAACAACATGGATGGAACTAGAAGGTATTATGCTAAGCTAAATAAGTCAATCAGAGAAAGACAATTATCCTACGATCTCATTGATATGTGGAATTTATCTGTGAGCTTATGTATGGACAACCTTGAATGCCAGGTCGAAGAGTAGAATCCCTCAGTTCTATTTCTTGAATGTATTTCAAGCTCTTTACTCTCTGTGTTGCATTGAATCTGTGAATATGAAAAACAAAACAACAACAAAAAAACCAACCCGCCAGGGCAATGTGGTTTCACCCCTCAGGAAGTTCACATTGTAGATTTTCCAGATGTGATGTTAAGAGTGGGTAGGTTAGGTGGACTATTTGATACTTGCAGTCAGTGGAGCTATGGAGTAGGATTTAGGAATAATTCAAGGCAATGTGTAAAAGAAAAAGTGGACAAGACTTGGCCCATATAACCTCAGTGCCAGCCGTCCCAATTTTTTATTATGTTTGCAGGTTGGTGTGAAGAAGAAATCTAATTGAAATAAAGCTTTTTTTTTTTCTTTCAGGAATCCCAAATTAATGTTCTGATTTCATTTAAATGAAGGTACTCTGACATAGAGTAGTCCTTAGAATGACTTATTTCTTTAATATGCATAACTGCACTCACTAATGAGGTAGAGGCATGGTGCCAGATTGTGAAAACACCAGTGTTCTGCCTTCTTAGGAGATCTCTCAGCAGCTCAAGATCATAGTGAGAGAAAATAAGTGACACTAAGGATTTGGTTGACTGGGGAGAGTGATGGAGGAAAGTAGGAAAAAGAGATTTTGTTGAAATTAAAGTATGGAATAAATAGGTGTAAAATTAAAAGTCACTCGTAACAGCTTTAGAATAAGGAGACACATATCTTCCTCAACTTACCACAAGGTTATGTCTCAATAAACCCATCATAAGTTGAAAATATCATAAATAAAAATGCATTTAAATGCCTAACTTAGTGAATATCATAGCTTAGCCTAGCCTCTCTTAAATGTGCTCAGAGCATTTACTTTAGCTTAGGTTGGGCAAAATCACCTAAACCAATGTCTACCTGATAACAGAGTGTTGAATATCTCATGTAATTTCTCTAATACTCAACTGAAGGTGAAAAACAGAACATTTGTATGGGCACAGAATGGTACCCCAATGTTCATAGCAGCAATGTCCACAATAGCCAAACTATGGAAAGAGCCCATGTGTCCATGAACAGATGAATGGATAAAGAAGATGTGGTATCTATATATATGGTAATGCAGTATCTACTGCACATTGTTAGCCCAAGACAAGATTAAAATTTAAAATCTGAAGTATGGTTTTTACTGAGTGCATATCACTTTTGCATTACTGTAAAGATGAAAAAACTGTAAGTTGAACCATCATAAGTCAAGGACTTTGTGTATGGTATACTTAAAAAGTAAATGATTATTCTAAAATTCTGCTATTGAATTATTAAAGTAATTTAACTTTCCTCCATTTGGTAGGCAGGATTCTTGAATGTCCCCTAAGATTCCTACCCCACAAAGGGTATACCCTATATAATCCCTTCTCTTTGATGGTGAATGGAACCTGTGAATATGATGATGTTTCCCCTGTGAAATAATTAAATTTTATGGCAAAAGTGAAGGGATTTTTGCAGATGTGATTATAATTCCTCTAATCCATTAGCTTTTACTCAATCAGAAGGGAGATTATTCTGGGTGAACTTTAAGAAAGAATCTTGAAGTCAGAAATGCTGTCTGCTATTGGCTTTGAAGAAGCAAGTCACCATGGGTGTTTTAGCTGAAAACAGATGACTTTTGCTAATGAACAGATGAACTTGGAAGAGGATTCCAAGGCTCAGATCTGGCCATTGTCCTGGCTGGTTCTTGTTTGTTCCCTTTTGTCACATCTTGGGCAGAGTACCTAGCTGAGCAGAATTCAGACCTTTGACCTACAGAAACAGTGAGATAATAAATGGGTGTTATTTTAAGTTGTTAAGTGTGTGGTAATTCGGTACATAGTAATAAAAAAAAAATAGGACACTTCTCATTGGATATATATTCTGAGGGCAGGAAAGCGGGGATAATATATTTGGAAAATATTTTTTACCAAATATCAAATGAAAATCTACTGATAATGCTCAATGGATTAGTCAGCCTAAAAAGATCCCATCTAAGTAGACTTCTTCCCCAACATCTGGCTCTTTCAAGAGGTAGGTATAATTTGGGACGTAACAGGCCATCAAATAGGGCATAAAATGGCCTTGTAGTACTGTGACAGAGAAAAAAAGATTCCCCTCTTTATCACAGTTGATTATCATTGGGACATTATCATTCGTTTGCTAATGGGAGAAAATACATTATTTTGGTTAGAATTGGACTTGGATTTATTGACTTTATTTATCAGTTAATTGTCAGTTGAAAGCACAGCTATATAACTTATTCTATCTCTTTGTTTCTGTCTGGAAAATATACATATTTTTACATTGCACTGAGGAATGTGATTAAGAATTAAATCAAGAATTCATGAATCATATTGACATAGAAATAATGGTCATTAGTTTTATGTGAGTCTAATATTTGTGGAGGGTTTTGTTCCCACCTCTCCATTCCCCTGCTTGATTCCTGGCATAACAGAAATTTAGTTTTTGAAAAGGATGAAGAAATTAATAAAATACTGTAAGCAGAGTAAAGTTCCAGTACATGGCAACCTTTAGGAAGGAAAGGAAAAGAGGGTAGTTCTCTATCAGTAAAATGGCAAAGGATTCAGTTATAAGAAGTGGTTCAGTGTGGCAGTCAACAGCTTTATTTGTCCCATAAATGTTTCTTCAGGAGGAAGAAACATGCCTGGGAAGGATGCTTCCTTCATCTCTTTCTTCTAATGGCTCGATTTGAAGGCCAATGCCACATTGCAACTGTAAGGAATGAAAAACAGAAAGTAACATAATTTTCAAGAACCTGAATCAGAGGCTGAGTAGAGATTGGGGGACACCTAAGTGGGGAGAGCAGAGGAATAAGAAGGGAAAGAAAAAAGGTAGGAAGAAAAAATATATATCCTAATGTCTTTGATGAATGTATCTTGCATTGTCTATTGAGGAAGAAACATAAAAAACGGTTTGACATTTCTCTTGAATTCTATTTCTGCATTTGATCTTACAATTTTACAACTCTTTAATAATGGAGCATACTTTTAGTTCTTTCAAACATTAAAGTTTAGATATAAGGTTACACTTTTTTGTTTATTAGGATTCTAAGAACCTGGAGATAATATAAGTCAACAAACAGGACTTCAAGTGTTTTGTATTAATAAGAGACAGAGTATTATATCTTATAGATATGTGTAGATGTGAGCAGTATAAAATACAGCAACATTTTCTATCAAATTCCTTTAAATAGTGCATATTTTGTCATATTAAATAAAACCATAAAAAATAAAATTATAAGAGTTTAGTAATAGTCTTCTCTATTTTGGTAATTATATGGATGCCTTGAACTCAAATCATCCTAAAATTGCCAGGCCCCACCACCTCTGAACTCTTTTTTTTTTTTTTTTTTTTTTACCAAAACAAAACAAAACTTAATTTACAATTGAAAACTTAAACAGAAAACTTGGGTTCTGAATCTGTGACACTTCCAAGGTCTTGATCAAAAAGGGCCGCAGCAGGCAGGGAAGCAAACACAGGGGCCAATCCGGATTATCTTACTCAAGAGCATCACCCAGAGCAAGGAAGGCCCACAATGGCAGAGAGGTGAAGGTCTGATCAGTCTTGCTCTGGACTACATCTCCCCACACTGTGAGATAACCACAGGCAGCTTGGGCTTATTGTTGGGGCCTGTGGGAACTTTCTCGATCTTTCGCATCACTAGAAGTCCATCAATGATTTTTCCAAACACTACATGTTTCCCATCCAGCCAATCACATTTAGAGCAGGTGATGAAGAACTGGCAGTCATTTGTACTGGGACCACTGTTTGCCATGGAAAGCAGTCCTGGAGCTGAGTGTCTAAGTTTAAAATTTTCATCTGCAAATGGCTCCCGGTAAATACTGGCAACTCCAGTACCATCTCCATTAACAAAATCCCCACCCTGAATCATGAAATCCTTTATGACCCTGTGGAAGGTGCTCCCTTTGTAGCCTATCGGAACCCCATCTTTTCTGAATTCTCCAGTGCAGAACTGCCTAAAATTCTCAGCCATCTTGGGCACAACGTCCACAAAGCCAGTTGATGGTATGGGAATGGGATGATTTCATCTATGCCCTCAGCTGCCTGGGTGGATATCCACTTAATCAGAAATGGAAGGTAGAGTGAAGAAGTTGAGGTCATAGCGAAGGAGAAGACTCATAGCTATTCCATGACACCACAGTGAAAGGGTTTCTTCTCCCTGTTCTACAGTGTTCCTTCCTGAATCATATCCAGGTAAGTGTTTTTCATCCTTTTACAAAATTAGAATTCATAAGAAATTACCGGGCTTATGATCTTTTACGGTATAAAAAATAGACACAAATATGCACTTTCATAGTCACTTAGATTTATTCAGCTTAAAGTTTCACATTCTCTTGATTGTCCTTCCTCTTCTAACCACAAACTGACCAGCTATGGGCTTAGGTTCTCTCTAAATTTTCTGAAAAACACAACTGTACTTGCCATTACTACTTAATCAAAAACCAAAGGAGCTTCTACCACATAATTTTGTCCTGAAAATGCAGAATATTTTCCTTTTGGCCTCTCTTCAAAAATATCCTCCTTTAATTATTTGGGTGCTAATTCATTTATGTATTCTACAGAGACATACAGATACAGATAGTTTTAATACAGCATCATCAGTGCTAGTAAGGACACTGAATTCTGTAGGAACTGAGGATGAAGTTTTTCACTGAACTTGAAAGTGGAGGCCTACACCAGGCCTCTGACCACAGAAAGTTCATCATAACTTTTCGACTCGTCTGTACTTTTAGAAACAACTTTGTCCCCTGTCTAAACTGGTTTCCTGTGCAGGGGGCTATGACCTGCACTAATCATCAACTCTTCCTCTAGAATCTTAATGTGCAATTTCTTTTAAAGAAAGTTGATTCTCTATGTTCTTAGTCTCCCTTTGTTCTGTGCCCATGTCCTATACCTTTGTCATGTAAAAATCATGACTCTTTCATCAGGAGAGCACTTATTTAGGCAAATATTTCTGAGACATGTCTCTTAAAGAGGAACACCAGGATAGGATATGTACACACCAGTTACTATTATTATTTGGTCATTTGGACTTGTGTCATACTTGTAGTTTTTTTTAAAAAAATATTTTTTGAAGAAGGGAATAAGGGCTTACCCTACAATTGGTAAGACAGTATTAATCTGAATAAAGGGATTTTGAATATGTGAAAGGCTCACTTAAAGCTGACATTCTATTTTAGAGTTCTACCAATGACTTGGTTGAAGATTTGGAATGCAGTCTCATTAAAAATATGGATGATCAAAGCTTGGAGAGATAACAGAAATATCTGAGGATGGAACTGGGATTTCAAAATGAGTGATGACTAAAATAATCAAATGAAAATATTAGGATTTATGTAAATACTGAACTTGAGTTCAAGAAGTTAAAGGCATAAATACAGCTTAGGGTAACATCTGACTTGATAGCAGCTATTATTTAATACTAATAATAAAGAAAAATGAGGAAGAGAAGAACTATGGAGATTTTCATTTAGGCCAGTTTATATGTTTTTTTTTCTTTTTTCAGTGTTCCAAAATTCATTGTTTACCTACCACACCCAGTGCTCCATGCAATACGTGCCCTCCATAATATCCACAACCAGGCTCACGAAACCCCCCACCCCCCTCCCCTCCCAAACCCTCAGTTTGTTTCTCAGAGTCCACAGTCTCTAATGTTTTGTCTCCCTCTCCAATTTCCCCAACTCACTTCTCTCCATCTCCCTGTGTCCTCCGTGTTATTCCTTATGCTCAACAAGTAAGTGAAACCATATGATAATTGACTCTCTGTGCTTGACTTATTTCACTCAGCATAATCTCTTCCAGTCCCATCCATGTTGATACAAAAGTTGGGTATTCATCCTTTCTGATGGAGACATAATACTCCATTGTATATATGGACCATATCTTCTTTATCCATTCTTCTGTTGAATGGCATCTTGGTACTTTCCACAGTTTGGTTTGTTTTTTAAAATATTTAATGTAATCTTCTCCCACATAATCTTATTAAAATAAAACATTCTATGAAGACATGCATATTCATATGAACATATTTATGATCTCTATATGTTGATAGGAATGTAAAGTGAGACACAGGAGGCCACACAGATAATAACTGCATTGGTTAGCTTAGGTGACTTCAATTTTTTTTATTCAATCCTGTTTTAAAAATTTGAAGGTACAATTGCAATATATAAAATAATGTCAGGGGTAAGTGGAACTCCTAAAGAAGTAAGAATAATAATAGCAACAATAGCTATCTAACTGTTATACTTAGCAAACTATAGTTTATATTATGCTCCATAGTTTATTATTAAAATTATTCTTTAACTTTAATTGGCTCCTTACAACTCTGTAAGGTAGGTAAAGTAGAAATTGTTTTACTTTGTAGGTATTAACATAAACTCAGAGAAGCAAAGTGATTTATTTTGCTGTCAGTTCTAGTAGGTATAACAAGTACGTGAGTGTTTCTTTCCAGAGACATTATTCTGGATGAATCAGTACCATTTAGAGGAAGAAAGGACTGATTGGGTATTCTGTGTTAAATGTATGCATATCTGAGTATGAAAGTATACAATGTAAAGTCGTATCTTAGAACATATTGTGTCTTTATAAATAATAAAATGATGGAACATAATGTGATTAAAGATAGAGATTTAATCATACTTTCCTTTTATTTAGTTGTTCTAATAGTGATATTGAACAACTAAAATTCATTAAAAGGAGTCTAAAAAGCGTGCTACATTCTGAAAACTGTGTTCTAAGAAAAATTATCTTGAAGTAATTGAACAATGTTTTATTAAAGAGCAAGCTCTAAAAGGGTAGGCACTGTTTTGTTTTGTTCACAAATGGTTTTAGTACACAGTAGGTACAAAATAATTATTTGTTCAATGACTAGATGACATAATTTTATGTCTTTTTTTAAGGAAAGGCATTTGACTTATGCATAGAAATAAGAACTGGAAGTTATATTGAATATATTTATCTAAGGAAGAAATTTCTCATGGTGAGTGCTTTTTAAATGAAAGGTTTTTAAAAGTATTTGGAATTATTTACTGCAGGAGGAGTCTTTTAATTTTATGTATCTACATTTCAATTGAAGTACCAAAAACTGTTTTGCTAATAGCAGAATATTTTGTAGGCAAAGAATATGCATGTACATTGGATACTTTTTCTGCTAAAACATGGACCATTATAAAAACTAAAATAATTTTCCTGACCTCAAGTGAAAGACTAAATAATGAATTATTTTTTCGAATTGAAATAATGTCACTTCAGGAATAGGCAGTGTGGCTAGGACTAGGATTAGAAATTTGTGAAAGTAAATAATCCTCCAAAATCTCAATATTTTTATTTAAAAAATTTTTTTATTAACATATAATGTATTATTAGCCCCAGGGGTACAGGTCTGTGAATCATCAGGTTTACACACTTCACAGCACTCACCATAGCACATACTCCTCCACAATGTCCATAACCCCACCACCCTCTCCCTACCCCCCTCCCCCCTGGCAACCCTCAGTTTTTTTTGTGAGATTAAGAGTCTCTTATGGTTTGTCTCCCTCCCCGATTCCATCTTGTTTCATTTATTCTTTTCCTACCCCCAAAACCCCCCACATTGCATCTCCACTTCCTCATATCAGGGAGATCATATAATTGTTTTTCTCTGATTGACTTATTTTGCTAAGCATAAAACCCTCTAGTTCCATCCACATCATCACAAATGGCAAGATTTCATTTCTTATGATGGCTGCATAGTATTCCATTGTATATATATACCACCTCTTCTTGATCCATTCATCTGTTGATGGACATCTAGGTTCTTTTCATAGTTTGGCTATTGTGGACATTGCTGCTATAAACATTCAGGTGCACATGCCCCTTTGGATCACTACATTTGTATCTTTAGGGTAAATACAATTTACAAATTTTAGTAATTTTTAACAATTCTAACTTCACAATTACTTAGGTATGGTTTTTCTGCTAGTCATTCTAATTTTTAATGTGACATGGCCACAGGGAAAAAGGACATAAATGAAAGAAATCTTCAGATTTTGGTCGGAGAGTGGTTATAGATAATCTGCAGATTACTAGACTGTTTAGTGGGAGAAAAAAGAGTTTTGATGATGTATCCATAGCTTTTGAACTTCATTTTTGTATTTTCTTGCATAAGGGTAGATCCTTTGAAGTCGTGAATGTAACAGGAATTTCCAAGTGGAATATTGTTGGCAGACCTTAATTTCACCTTTCAAAAGCACTGAATTCAGAGAAGGGAATTCAGAGTACAGTATGCTTTAGGAATGTAATAGATTTTTTTTTTTTCAATTTAGTTAACATATAGTGTACTATTAGTTTCAGGGGTAGAATTCAGTGACTCATCAGTTGCATAGAACACCCAGTGCTCATTACATCCAGTGCCCTCCTTAATGCCCATCATCCAATTACCCCACCCCTTCACCCACCTCTCCTCCAGGAAACCTCAATTTGTTCTCTTAAGAGTCTCTTATGGTTTGCCTCCCACTCTGTTTTTATCTTATTTTTCTTCCCCTTCCCCTACGTTCATTTGTTTTGTCTCTTAAATTCCACATGTGAGTGAAATCAGATAGTATTTGTCTTTCTCTGACTTATTTTGTTTAGTATAATAGTTCCACCCATGTCTTTGCAAATAGTAAGATTTCTTTCTTTTTGATGGCCTAGTAATAAGGAATATAATAGATTTTGATAGTCTCCAGGAAGACATGTTTTTATTTTGTTTTAAAGTAAGTGACCTATTTATTTTTTGATGAATGGTTTATTTCTTAAATACAAATCAGACTGAACTGATTTTGTTGAGTGTTAACCTCATTATTCAAATCATTTGTAAGGGGAGATTTGTACAATGCAAATTAGGTAACTTGAAATAATGAGACACAATACTTTATACTGACAGATATATATATCATTAAATTTTTGAACACATTAAAAAATATACAGATTAAAGAACAATAATTTATGTGTAAAAAGCAGTCCTGGAAATGTGATCTTAAGGGTCAATAAATACTTTTTTTTGGAAGTTCCAATGTTTATACATGTATGTAAAAATATATATAATATAAAAATATATAGTAAAGTGATATAAATTTATAATATACAACTTGTTATGTATTAATAATATAATATATACTGTAAGTATATTATAGTATATAATATATAACGTAGTATTATACAATATATAATACATTTATAGTAAATATAAATAATATACATTATATATATATTTTATACATTTATTTGGGGAGTAGAAGATAGTAGACTTATTTTCCTTATATATACATGTATCCATATCCATCCATCCATACATATATATATGGGGAGTAGAAGGGCAGCAGACTTATTTTCCTGGAACATATTACATAATAACTTAGAAATAACTTCTTTGATCAAGTGGGTATAAACTCAAGATTCAGGAAAGCTTAAAGTTTTTTGGTGGGTTTAGTTTATAAATTCAATCTACCAAAAACTGTCATGGTAAATATAAAATGTGAACAAAAGCCTTTTTAAAAAATTCAAGTGAAAAGTTACAGTATTGGAGAATATATTTCTCACTAGTATTTGTATTGTGTAATTATGTTTCAATATTTATGATTAGTTCAAACGTCTGCTTACCTACCTGAATGGGGAGGTTTTGATCTATTTAGCCAGTGTTTCAGGAAAGGGACACCTTTATCCCTTGCTTACTTTCATAGACTAAGAAAGGCCTTTCTGAGGCTGTATAGAAGCAATAGAATGGAATTAATAACTATGACTTCCAGAGTAATATTCTGTTTCACAGGGAGATACAAATAAATGGCTGACTTTCTGTTTAGCTATGTGATAGGATAGCAATCTTTTTACTTAGTTTTTTCATCTAAAAAATATCTATATCATGAATATCATCTTTCTTTGTGTGAATGAAAATAATTTACAGGATAAGTACTTTGTACGTGCATAATATTCTGCAAATGCTCAATAATGAACAGAACAGCTCATTTTAAAATATAAATCAAGTATGCTAGGGGAGGAAAAATTCCAGGAAAGAAACTGGGCACAGTGCCACTGTGTTGGAGCTCTAAGTAGATATTCTAACTGTGGTGAGGGATAGTGGCTTTCTTGTTCAACTCCTCCATGACAGATAATGGGCACATCCATACACACACCAGATTACCCTCAGAGCTTTTGACCTTACCCAATGACAAGATCTCTAACTTAAAAGAATAATACACACCTACTCAGTGTGAGTCATGCTGGGAATGGAATAAAGAACCTGATGGTCTTCATAGAGCTTTTGGCTTTGAGGAAGGCAGGCAGTTAAATAAGTCTTAATAATATCTCACAACAAATTGACACATGGCTGTGAAGTGCAAGTTGATCCAGCCCATGGTAAGGGGCATTGAAGTTCTTCCAGCTTGGAGGTAGAGCTTTTTGTTGAAAACACTCTAGGGAAGTGCCTTGTGCCTACCTCTCCGCTACTGGGTGGAAATTTGAGCTAGAAAAGCAGCATAATCCCCAAGGGGGTAATACCTGTATCAAAAAGAATTTTAGATAGGATTATTTTTTTTTTTTAAAGATTTTATTTATTTATTTGACAGACAGAGATCACAGGTAGGCAGAGGCAGACAGAGAGAGAGAGAGGGAGAAGCAGGCTCCCTGCTGAGCAGAGAGCCCGATGCGGGGCTCGATCCCAGGACTCTGAGATCATGACCTGAGCCGAAGGCAGAGGCTTAACCCACTGAGCCACCCAGGCACCCCATAGATAGGATTATTTTTGAATTTGAATTTATTCTGTTTATATCATTTGTCAACTATTGTCTCTAATTTGTATTTTATCACATGCCATCCCTCCCTGCCTTCCAGATTTTAAAGTTTTCTTATTTTATAATAAACTCCCTAATGTAGCTTCCAAGGTTCTCCACAATCTGAAACTAACTCATAAATCTCGAAATTCAATCAGAAGGAAGCATGCTCTAGACATGGCAGTATTAGAGCTCTTTTATATGTAAATTTTGTTTTTCACATATCTTTGCCTGTAAAAACAATTAAGGTGTATCCAAAATCCCATCTACTTCATAAACTCTCTGATTGTACTCCTTGGAAAGAGACTTTCCTACTAGAAAAAAAAGAAAAAAGATTTATTGTCTACAATATTAATTTGTTACTTACCCCATATTATCTTTTTGGAGATTTAACTCACAGAAAGTACTAAAATTATGGAAATTATAGAATTATTTAATTGGAAAAGAAAATACAGTATCTTAAAAAATAAGTGATAGTTACTTAAATGCCATAAATATGTTTTGAACTCATGAGACTTAATGCTGCAGAGTTCAAACATGTCCTTTTCTGCTCTGCGTCAAATATCAGGTAGGTCATTCTAAATAATACAACATATTTATTTAATAGCATGGAAGTTTTATGATACTTCTGGTTTAAAACTATATTTTTCTGCATAATATTTATTTTTGGTTCTCCAACTAAATTTTAATAAGCCCTATGAAATAAGGACCTTTCTTCCTTCTCTTTTCCTTGTCTTTTACTCTCTGAAATGTGTGTCTCTCAGATTATTATATTATTTTAAAAATAATAAATATGGATTGGAAAGCCTCAAGATGATTCATTCAATTATGTAATGAAATCTCCATACATGTATTACATATGTGTGTGTGTGTGTATGTGTGCATTGCCTACCACATATCCTTTTGTTAGATTTTAAGAAAACGATAGTGAAAAATACTACAATAAGGGATTTCTTCAAATAATACCATTGAGGGAAACTGATAAGTGAATGGAAAATCACAACACATGGTGATAAGTTATATGAAATGGCAGTTTGATTATGGGAGCTCATGAGAAGCAACCATCTCTATTTTGGGAGTATGGGAAAGCTTTCTAAAAGATAGTGCATGTAAGCTGAGACTTGAAGGATGAGAAGGAATTAATCAGAGGAAGAGGTGAGGAAAGACTTGTTGGTGGAGGGGCTGCATGTGTAAAGTCCCTGAGGTTAGAGGGAGCATGACTTGTTTAGGGTATTTGAACAAGTTAAGTCTGAAGTAGCGCAGGATACGGCTGAAGAGAAAAGAGGAGCAGATGAGGTAGAGCCTATAAGACGTGCTAGCGTTTATATAAAGAGCAATGTGGAGCACTTACAGCATCTTAAACAACGGCATGATGTGATTGGATTCACCTTTTCTAAAGAGCATTCATTCTGTATAGTGTGGCAAAAATTGGAAGAAAGCAAGAGGAGTTTTGAGAGTATTACAGTAATTCTGCAAGGTGCAATGTTAATGGAGCTTATAAAGGAAGTTGACAGTGGGATTAAGAAGAAATAGTTGGAGTCAAGAATTATTTGGAAGTACAATCTACAGAACTTGCTGGTTGTAGGCAATAAAGAAGATGAAACAGTCCAGTATGACTGGATTTTGGTTTAAAGCAATCATTTGAATTGTATCATTCACCAATTTAGAAACACAGGAAAGAGAAAAGTAGGTTTTCGAGAAGAGGAAAACAATAGTTTTATTACTGAATAGGTCAAGTTTGAAGAACCTGAAAGACTTCAAGGTAGGTGTATCATTAGTTCTTGGCAAAGCAGTGTTGTCTACAAACATCAAGTAGCAACTCTTATTTTTGAGAAAACGTTCAGCCCAGGTAATAGTACATTTAACATGTCTTAACTTTCTAAATTAATCTAACCACATACTACGCTTTGATTGATTTTTCAAAAACACATCTCTGATTATGCTACTCAAAATTTCAATATCTTTAACATTTAAGAGAAATTGTTGCTAAGAAATTTTTTATTCTGTAACTATTTTGTACATAGAGGACACTCAAATTTTTATGATTTGTTGTTTTCATTTAATGAAATTTACTTATTAAATACCTGCAGTATACAAAATGCTATTGAGATATAGAAGCAAATAGGATAAGATAATGATCTTCAATGGATTTTAAATCTATATAGCATTTATTTTAACTTCATATAACTATATAGCCTAAGAGGTGAAGTAGAAATTATCAAAAGAAAAACTGCACTAGGCTTTGACTGCTTTAAAAGAACCAGGATTCAATAGAGCTTCACAAACCCAGAAATGTTAGGGAATTCATAAGGGAATAAAGATTAACCATGTGGGTTTTGAAAAGATACTAAAAATATGAAAAAAGTAGATTCTCATTTATCCAGTGTTGAAAAGGTCAATTCATTACTTTTGTGAGGGCAATTTCAGGATATCAGTAAGGCCCTAAGTCAATCATGAGACTATCAGAGAGAAATGGAGAGAACAACCATAGTTTACATTCAGTTGGCTTTTATATAAATGGATGAAGTTGATGGATAAAAACTGAAACTATGATTCAGATATGTGTGTGTATGCATATATATTTGAAGTGCTTATGAAGAATTGAAACAACTGGGGTCTCTAGAGAGACTATTCTGGCAGGTGCCTTGAGTTTTAAAAAAGTATTTAGTCCATGTGCAAATGATAAAGAAAAATTGACTGTATATTCGACTATGGCTAATGAAGAACACATTGGTGCATGGTTAAATTAAACCAGAGGAAAAGAAAGATTGAGAGAACTGATTAATTATCATGTTCTATTCTTTTTTTTTTCTATTCTTTTTTTTTTAGAGTCAGGCAAAGGAGTGAGAGCCATTTGAAGAAGAGAATCCAGAAGAGTTTTGGACAATCTCATAGATGTGGAAAGACAAAACACTGGGGTTCAGGGCTGCCAAAGTAGTCAGTAGTTGAAGGAGCAAAGTCCTGCATCAGGGCAGATAGAGCCAAGTATCCAATGTTTATCAGCCTTCTCTCTTAAAGTATCTGTGGAATTTCTAAGTTCTACAGGGTACGAAGAAAACAGAAAGCACCAAAAATGCAGAGAGGAGGCAATTTTTTGAGGCAATTCCAAAATTCCACAGAGACAAATAATACAGATTTACCAAGGAGAAAGGGCAGTACAGAATTACCTGGATCTTGGACCTGAAGGGCTATGTTCCAGTCACATTTATGAATTAGAGGAAGAAAATCTACCTTACAAAACCTGCAACCTAACCCTGAGTCAGACAGAAACAAGGAAAGTATATTATTAGAAGAGAGAATAAATAGCATAAATTTCATAGGAATAAAAATAAAACTTAGAATTGCCTTTTCAACAGAAATGGAAGAAATCAGAAAACAGTAGAATGGCGTCTTTAAAATGTTCCAAGAAGACAAGTGTCTACTTAGAATTTTACAAACTAGTAAAACTAATCCTGCAAAAGTGAAGATGCAATGAAATCTTTTCCAGTAAAAAGGGGAGAACTTATAAAACACAAATTCAATTTTAGACATTGAAAAATACTGAGAGGCATTTTTTTTTAGGTTAAGGAAAATGCTGGGAAATGGAAATACAAATATGCATGAAGAAATGGAAAGCCGCTGTAAGGGCATTACATGAGTTCATATGAATGAATAATCACTGTGCAAAAATGGCATAAACTTCTTATGGAGTCAATTATATGTAAAAACACAGCTCTACAGTAGCACAAAGTGTGGGATAGGTAAATGGAGTAAAATTGTTCCAGAGTCATAGAAATTTCTGGGAGGTGATAAAAGACATAATGTACATTGGAAGGTAGTAAGTTAAATATAAATATTATAATCTCTAGAACAGACTTTTTCAGGATTTTGATCCTAGCAGAAACTTTGAAATAATAAATTTCAGGTCTTAGGGAAGCTCTGCATAACAATTATTTCTATAGTTCATGGTACGTTAGTATGATCAGTAAGTTGAAGATACAATGATCTGATATTAATTTTCAATGACCATTTTAATAGAGAATGATATTTTTCTTTTTTTTTAGGTCATTATATTAGCCTTCTCTTTTTGTACTATTTCTCTTTCTTATAAAAGATATAAATTGAATATAAGTCAGTAGTGTAGTTAGAAACAACTTTAGTCTTCACTTTGTTGAAAAAAATACCCCACAATTTTTACTTCTCCAAGAAGGTCTATACAAGGTATGTCATACATAATAAGATATGGTATGCAGTCTATGGTAGGCAGAAGAATGATTTTTCATCTTATTTAAAAATAAAAATAATTTTTTAGTCTATCTTAGGAGCAAAATAGTCAAGTTTAGCTCATTTTTCTTAACAGTAATCTTATAAATGTTAGGTATATATAGTTTTATAAATGTACATATAGTTTATAAAATTCTATATTATATAGACACAAATATGTGTGCATGTGTGTGTGTGTGTATATACATATTATATACATACACACAAAAAGCTGACCAAAATCATTAAACAAAAGATACCAAAAGCTCTATACATAGCAAGGAGGAAAAATACAAACAAAAAAAGCCAGTTTTTAAGCACATCATATTAAAACACACTTAAAGGCAAGGACAAGGAAAAGTATTGTTAGCAGAGACAGAAAAGGCATTGAGGTGCATTTCTTGTAAGTATCATGTACTTCTCTTTTTCAACTGAGATCTATAGCAGGAATGCAAAGATGGCTTAATATAAAAATTATATTATAATTTACATGTGAGAGAAGAATCACATTATTTTTCTCCAGAAGTGTTGAAAATTTATCATCAGTTGTTTAAAATAATTCTCCAAAAAATGAGTAACGGTAGTATTTTAACATGTAAATCATGTGCCTCTCAACCCCAAAACTAGAATCATGACTAATATGGTCATACAAGGAACATTTCTACTGGATGCAAGAACCACATAGTTACTCAAATTACTACTTTTATTTAATATTATCCTGGGAGTACTAGTCAAAATAATTGGAAAAGAGAAGAAGATAAATGTTAAATGTCTGCAGTTCACAAATGGAAATAAACACACTGACACACTGGACTGGGATTCTAGGAAATATTAGTTTTATTCTGGTGCAAGTGGTTATGTGATTAAAGCAAAGTTACTTATTTCTTCAGAGCTGATTTCTCATTTATATGCTAAGGTGATGAGGAGGGAAATATGTGGGGTACATTTCTGAAACAACAAAGTTGTGTTGTTATTGTTTCTTGTAAGTACACAAGATTTTTCTACTGCCTCCCTCTTACCCCATTTGAAAACCAGGACTTGATAAATGCATATCTACTATCTTTATGTTATATTTACTGTTTGATATTTGTATCTTAATAAAAATGGATTTGAAATGGTGGTGCTAGTTAGGGAAGTCAGCTATTCTTTGACATCAGTCTTAAGACATTTTCTTGTCTATTTGTAGAGGCAAATTTGCATTCAGGGGCACATTCCCAGGAGGGATAAAACATGGAGTAGTGATGAAAGGAGAAAATTGCCTAGCCAGCTAGACTGGCTTATGTAATTCTAATGGCAATAAAAACACACAATCTATTTTTTAAGAAGAAATTGTAGCAGGCACTATCAAACTCAGGAAAACTTTAAAAGGAGAACGGTTCTGTTGGAATGTCAGAAAGATGGTGATTTTTTCCAATATAATTTGTTTAATATTTTATAAACTTTTGTTTAAAAATAAGTCAGATATTTTGAATATAGTTAGTATGAGCATTTGGGAGTTGGTGTTCTCAAAACCTATAGAGGTACTTTTTAAATGTGAAAGAAAAAAACATAGATAAACTCAAGTTTGTTGAACTTTAGGCAGGGAGATTAATTATTTTTCACTATCAATTTAATAGCAACTCGTTTGTTGTTTTGCTTTGCTTTCAGAATGTAATTTATCTTGTGCTAAAGGGAGCCAACAGTGACTCCAAATCAGACAAAGAATGTAGATAACATGGTTTTGTATGGCAAGCACACACAAAAAAATCATAAACCTATAAGGCAAAAGAGGATGGGTAGAGCTGATGGGGACAGAAAATAGCAGATAATGGAGATCAATATGATATTTTAAAATATAGGTAAAATGGACAAGTGACAACTCTAAGCAAACTAGAAAAAATATGAAGTTCTAGTTCACATTTTGTGGTAGACATCAATCAAGAAATGATCCTATTTGTCCCTCAGAATCTAGGGATTGACAATAATGGCATATTGGAATATGGGATACAGTGATGGTGGGGGGTAGAAACAAAGAATGTTGAAAGTTGGTAATACAAAGCAATTAGGTGACTTGCTCTATCTCCCCACTCCAAACAACTGACTGCATACTTCTTCTTCGACTCTGGGGGAGGTCTAGATTTTTTTCTTTTTCCTGAAAGGACTAACCAAAGGGTCTCTAGATTTAGAGACAGCAGATACTGTTGAGCATCTGGTACCATAGTCAAATCACAAGTTTATATTTCCTAGTAGAAGATTTCTCTGTGGAAACTCGCAGAACCAAAGAAAAGCTAGAAATATACTAGTCTCTATTCAGCAATCCCATACACTGAGGCCCTTCAGCTATTAAGCTCTTCTCACCTAAAGTGAGATTCTAGTTGGCTTTTTGTGTACTGAATGGGGTAGCTCATGACCACCAGATGTTTGAGAAAACCTTTTGCATGAAAGACAGACAGCAAAATAAGAACTCAAAATTAATTTGAGAAGGATCATAAACCTCAATGTGAGCAGTAAAATATGAGAGTTTGGGGCAGAAATTTAGGAGAATAGTTCATAGCAGCAACGGCCACAGTTGCCAAACTGTGGAAAGAACCAAGATGCCCTTCAACGGATGAATGGGTAAGGAAGATGTGGTCCATGTACACTATGGAGTATTATGCCTCCATCAGAAAGGATGAATACCCAACTTTTGTATCAACATGGATGGGACTGGAAGAGATTATGCTGAGTGAAATTAGTCAAGCGGAGAGAGTCAAGTATCATATGGTTTCACTTATTTGTGGAGCATAACAACACGGAGGACATGGGGAGATGGAGAGGAGAAGGGAGTTGAGGGAAATTGGAGGGGGAGATGAACCATGAGAGACTATGGACTCTAAAAAACAATCTGAGGGTTTTGAAGGGGC